>NW_023596576.1:20135734-20169852 GCF_011947565.3 Pollicipes pollicipes | reverse complement strand
TTCAGATCCGCCTGCCGTGCCACCGAGCCCGTCATTCGCGTAACCTGCTGAGTGTCCATTGCTAACGTGGAACGATCGCGCTGAAGTGTCGAGCGGCAGTACGAATTCTCAATCATTGTGCTGTGGTGAGCATGAATTGGATGAGTGCGGTGTGCGGAAACATGACTTGTTCGTGTTCGTGTTCAGCAACGGTGCGGCGCTACCACCGCCTCGGTCGGATCCTCCACAAGGAGAGAGGGTCACGGGAACCGCTGAGGAGCGGTCGCGCTCGCCGGCAACCAGCCGAGTCGTACGGCTTCAGTGCCCCTACCGATCTCATTGACGATTATGAGTGGTTGTACATTGGTAGAGTGGCATGATTGCTTGCGATCAGGTGGAAGTGTGGTGTGATTGTGCGGGTGTGCGCCCTCGCCCTCGCTGTCTTCCGAGCTCTGCATCTGGCTGGGTGCCGGGGGGCGTCGCCTGACCACGGGTCTCCCGATCCGCCGGGGGTGAAGGGTCGACCGCTGAGGCGGCGGCAGGGACCCGACGTTCGCATGCGCCAGTCGGTTTTTTGGACGGGTCCGGGCGAATACACGCTATGTTCTCTTACGCGCTCGTAAAATGTGACCTGGAAAGGTCAGAATTCTGACGGATGCTAGTTCCTGCGCCGGTGAATAGTCTAACGCTGAAAAGTCCGAAATCAGCCGGCAACGTTTGGATGATGTGGGGCTGTGTCATTTGAACTAGAATATGACCTTAAATGACACGTAATATTAATGATTTGGCCTCGGAGATAGGGTGATGTAAAATAGACGTCAGATGCGGTATTCTTGTGCCGTGATCGATCATATGACGTTTTTTCAGGGAGGTTCAAACTCGCTGCTACATAACGTTGCGTCGCTTTCTTTTCAACTATTGTAACCATGACTGCTCAAAAGCAGCACTTCGTCAGCGCGTTTTTCGATTGTCCTGCACTGGCGAAGGTTCTGGTCGGTCTCTTTACGTGGTTATTGGCGATCAAAAATATTATTAGTCGCCAAATTATGTAAGTATTGGTAATATTTTTGAAAATCATTGCATTTAATATCTTGGCACAAATCAATTCGCGTCTAACACAAACTTGTCTGGTATTTCTATTGATGCTAACGCGGATCATTTCATCAGACCGCGCCGTGCCGTAGTGCACCCGTGTCGTGACCTATGCCGTCTGACCTATGCCGACCTATGCCGTCTGACGCAGGGTACGCTCCGCCCACGCTGCACTGTCCGGTCGGCTGGCAGTGGGATGGCCGCCGCTGTGGAGGTCAGTTTCGCACCAGCTTGGGTCCAATAGTAACGTCTGAGCTGACCAGCACACAGTTCAGCTCAGGTGATGCTCCATTCGGCACAAAATGGGAAATGCGCCCTCCTGTGCTTGCCTTTACCGAGATGACATGTACCTGCACTGAAATGACACATAGCGACGTAGAAGCATAGAGCACGTATGCATGTTTACAAGGACACGCACCCCGGTCGGCTCACCCGCTTCACCATTTCGGCCACGCGTGCCTTTCCAGATGTCAATGAGTGCCGGCTGGAGCGAAACGAGTGCCGCAGCGAGCGCGTGCTCTGCATGAACACGTTCGGCAGCTACCGGTGTATGTGTCGGCACGGTTACATCGGAGACTACTACACCGTCGGCTGCAAAACAGGTTAGTGCCGCGGCCACCCACCGGCCCAAGCTCGGGTTGGTCGGCCGGCGCCAAGTGAACGAATGCTTGCTTTCTGATGAGGCATCTTTGTGTCCGACTGCAGCCGCGCAATTTCCGAAATCTTTGTGTTTCTCAAATCAGGAGTGATGCCGTCCAGGCGAGGATTAATCGTCACGAGACGCGGCTTCAGTTGGCGAAACGCGGAACAGCCGGCGTTCCCTGCAACCCTCTATCTCTGCGACACCAGAAGCCTACAGAGGCGACAGGCAGAACTGTTGGGCCCAACGAAGCGCTAGTTTTGGGCGGCCGGCCGGCCCTGACTGAGCATTGTCTGACGCGCCCGCGAGATCACGTCTGCGTATCTGATCTGCCGTTCCGCCCGCTCCCTTTCAGAGGAAGAGTACTGTGCGACGAGGTTCCGCGCGGCTGAGACCCGGGCTGAACCCTAAACGGCCGCACCAGCTGCCGCCGCTAGCAGGAGCGGCAGCAGGAGCTGGAGCCCTGTTTGGACCGCGACCGACCTCGGCGCCAGGTAGAAGCTCTCCCCCCGACACCGGTGCTCGAGCGGCTGAGGTGGTGCGCGCGGCCAAACGAATACAGCTCTCTGCGAACGTCTGGCGTGTGTGATTCTGGTGGCCGGACTGACGAGGCTGTGGGCAGCGGGGCCCGTCAGGACGCCCGCGAACGTGCCCACCCGGCACCGCCCGAGCACACAGACTCGCGCCGCCCCCTGTCTCGCCGGCGGCTGCAGGCGTGGCGACACATGACGAGCTGAGCGGGAGACGCGCCCATCATCGTTCGCTTGTGACCTGTCAGGCGCCGCGTGGTCGCATTAAGCAGCTGGCCAGGTCAGACGCCGAACCGTCGGACGTCTGTGGCGGCTGGACAGTCACTGGCACGTGCAGACAGCTCGCAGAAAGGTGTTATCATCCGTTCTGGCCGATATTTTGGCACGCTTTGATAGACGCGCAGGAGACGGACAAGTTGGAGTTGCCACAACTTGCGTCCCACACCCTGCCACATGTTCCATCCCCTCGCCTGCCTTCATGCGCCGCAGAATGCCCTCCGCTCCCCGTTTCACCGAGCGGCAGGAATGGGCTGTCACCAGTGCAGTGGCCACCTCGGCTCACGTACCCGTCACGGGGCTACCATGCCCGCCTGTGCTGCTGGCCGCCGCCTGGGCGTCTTCGCTGCCGACCGCGCGCCGCCTGCACAGGCCGGTCTCGCAGCACATGTATATTCCACTACATAGCGGCAGGCTAACGCGGAGGGCCCCGGCACCGACCGGCAGTTACAAAACAACGGCGCCGACCGCTGGCGTCCGCGCGCCAACCGAGCTGAACGACGCAGGCCTAAGTAGACACCGCGCGGGCAACACGAAACGAGGGCGGGATCTCTAAAAGAGCAGCTATCACATCGTAAGGAATGTCACGTTGAACGTGCCGGGAGAGGCACGAGACGACGCCGACGCGGCGGACCGCGCCACGCGGCGAGTCAAATCACATGCCAATCATAAAAGCGCTCCAATTGTGACCGTAACTGAATCGTCGACCGTTGCAGACGAGGGAAACATACATCGCTGACGCCCGCCGGGGTCGTGGAATCCCGTGAATTAGCTGCCCGTTGCGGAGCACCGCTGGCCAGACACGCGCCGCACTGCCGACTCGCACAGCACCCGTGCGAGCAGAGCAGCCGTCGACAGTATTGCCACAGACCTGAAGCTGATCCTCCGCAAAATCAACAAACCATGATAAAGCTATCGATAACAAAGAACATAAATAGACATAAATAGTTGCCTGCCCGAGCCGATTGGCGCGCCCGCCGCCGGGCCGGCGTAATTTCCCCCTCGGTACACACCCCAGGCGTATCGGCGCGGGCCAGCCGGGCCGCGGCCGCCCGTCAGCACCGGCCGGCGTGGTGACCGCCTGTCGCGCTCGTGCGTGGCGCAGTGCCCTCCGCCCGGGCGGCGGCGGCGGGCCGACGGCGCCATCTCTCGGTCGGCGCCGTCCCGGAGCCGACTCCACCGCAGTAGGCGCAGTAAGCGGCTCACAACTTCTTCAGCATGGGCAAGTTGAGGATGTCCGGGATCTCGATGTCCTCTAGCCGGATGTTGGAGGGGTTGAACGGGAACCGCACGGGGAAGGCGAACTTGGTGTCCATCAGCAGCCGCGCCTGCAACGAGCCCGTGACGTCAGCCGTGACGTCAGACGAGCGGGCGGCGGCCGGCGGGTGCGCCTACACACCAACAGTGCCACAGCCCGACACAGTGTCCTGAGGCCCGCCACTGAGACAGCGGCGCAATCAGCACTAATCTACCACAAACGGATGCCATCGCCCATGGACACCTGGGAGCCGAAACCACTTTGTAAGCCACGTTTACATTGAAGACAAAACTGGGTGCACACGATATTTTCACTAGACTGGCGGGAGCACTTTCTCACAAAATACGAGTAGTCATCAACAATCTAGTAACATCGCAGTCAAGCACCCAACAGAACATTGCAACCTTGCATTCTATCTCCCCCTCCCACCACAACCCACTTCCCACTATCACATCTATCATCGCGACAGATGCAGCAGAGGTCACCACCAGCCGAGTGGAGGCGGTGGCGCCTGACGCAGCCCGCCACTGACCGAGCTGTCCGTGTCCGGCTCGCGGTGCTTCTGCAGATGGTCCTGAACCTTGCGAATGAAGCTGATCGGTACGCGCTCCTCGTATTCGTCCGGCGTGTACAGGTTCAGGATCTTGATGATCTGCGGCACCGGGAGGCCCGTTAGTGGGCTCAGCTGACGCCGACAGCCAATCCGCGCGCGGCCCAGGCCCCGGCCAGCGAGGGCCGCCACAGACCGTCCGTCTGTCGGCGCGACCCCACTCTCCCGCTGAACACCGCCAGCCAGCGGCGCGCGCCAGGCCGGGCCACGTCCCGGCCCGTCAGAGCGGGTGTCGGCGGCGCGGCGGACCCGCCACCCACCTGGGGAGAGGTGAGCTTGTCGCACATGTCGCAAACACGCGACACGTCCTCCTCGGTTTTGCGCGCCTGCAGCAGCTGCGACGCCTGAATGATGGGCTGCAGCGTGTCCATGACGCCCGTCTCCTGGTCCTGCTGCCGGCGGCGAGGGCGGGCGTCAGCGGCGACCGGCCGCGTGGCGTCACACATCATGGGCTGCACGGCACCACCGAACGGCAAACGTTCGACCAGTGCCGACCAAGCATTGGCAACGGAGAAGTCAGTGCGTGATGCATGTGTGTCGCAATGCTTCAGCTCGTGATAGCCTCGTCGCAACATCTATCCCACTGGCGTTTTTCCCGGCGAATGGAGGCCAATAATGCGCTTAACAACCAGTACCCGGGCGGGGCCCGGGCAGGCTCAAGCCGCCCGGTTTAGGCTGTGCCCGGCGCCCAAAGGTGCCGCCCCCAAACCGTATATCGATTCCCCTGGCCGAAGGATTGACAGGGGTGGAAAATGCGACGTCACCAGTGAGACCACAGTCCTGCCCCTCGCCGTTGCGGCCGCCGGAGAGGGATGGCAGGGGTCACGCCTCACGTGGAGCCGGTTGTCCCTGCACCACTGCTCCAGGTGCGAGAGGTTGTAGCGGATCTGCATGCCCTTGGTCCAGTGGCACAGCTCCTTGCGCAGCAGCAGGTTGTTCAGCGAGTGCGCGCATATCGAGTAGAACAGCTGGAGAGAGGGACGGAGAACAGTCAGCATCAGAGGCGTGCGGCGTCGGCAGGCCGACAGCCAGACGCTGCTCGACAGCCCGCTACTGAGCACGCGCCAGCTCAGCTATCCTCGCCATATGTCACATCACAGGCAGAAACACGGAACTTCCCAGTCCTGAAGACAGCTGTGGGCATGTCAAACAGACGTTTCCACCTGCATACACGACCTTTTCCAGGTACCAAATACTCCTAGACTACACCGCGTCTGCTTAGAAACCAAGCCGATTGACACGCGCGAGTCACACGTAGACTGCATGACGGGGCATGCCACAGTCCTCCCCAGCTGGACGCGGAAGCCGGACGTTCTGGGTTTGACTGCCTCCCGCCGGCCCGCACCGGTCCGTGGCCCAACGTGACGCCGTGTTCCGCCTGCAGCCGCCGCCTCCCCAATGAGCGCCGGGGCCCGGCCGCCGCGTGCAGTGGCGGCCCCCGCTGACCTGTTTGAAGACCTGCGCCGTGATCTCCGGGTCGACGCCGAGCTCGCAGAGCGTGCGGTAGATCTTGCGCAGGCTGGCCATCAGGGCGTCCAGGGCGTGCTCGCTGCTCACGGGGCTCTCCAGCTGGCGGGACGAGGAGCCGGCACGACCGCGGATGCCGGCCGGCCGACCCGTCAGGCCGGCGATGGCCTCGTGCTCCAGCACGGCCGGCACCACCACCGGCTGCACGCGCTCCTCCAGCAGCTTGATCACCAGCTGCCGCACAGGATGGCGGGGTTAGTTCATCACCATCGTCTGCATGCGCCCCCCCCCCCCCCCCCAGCCGCCTGACCCCCTGCTGACGCGCACGGCGGCCAGGTAGGTTCAGAGGGCCTGGTCGGGTCCACGAGGTATAGCCACACGGCTGCGTCAGACGGGAGGCCAGCGTACGTGACACATTCGCACGCCACTTTCGAGGGGTCAAGGCAAGCGCACCCGGCACATCCGCAGCGGGCCGAGCCGGGAGACCGGCGTACCTGGTATATCCACATTGCGACGTCGGAGAGCACCTGGCGGTACTCGGACAGGTCGAAGCTCTTCAGACACTGCTCGTTCTGTTTCTCAGTGTTCTCCGACTGGAACGCCTGGCACGCAACAAAACTGAACGTGAATGATGTGGCAGACGGGCGGAATCACGCTACCAACATTGTGTCGGAAAAGCAATGCCCTAAGTGTGCATACCTTTCATAAGGATCACGGTAGAAGGTTACATGCAACAGACAAAATGCAACCACAGCCTTATTAAATAACTGGACCGGCACTCGCACAGCATTAGTCCACGCGTCCAACGTTTGGATACTTGCCTCCCATGCTCAGATACCACTTCACCTCCACGTAAGCTTCACACATGCCAGCAAGCGTCCCGTTGCGTCCCGTCCCGGTCCGGTCCCGGTCCCGGTCCCAGTCCCCGTCCCCGTCCCCATCCCCGTCCCCGTCCCCGTCCCCGTCCCCGTCCCCGTCCCCCCCGTCCCGTCGTCCCGTCCCGTCCGTCCCGTCCCCGTCCCGTCCCGTCCGTCCGTCCCGCTCACCACGTCGCCGCTGTACGGTTTGAGGTTGTGCAGCAGGCGGCACACGTTGGCCAGCCACATGACGAGCGAGTCGGCGTCGTCGCGTCGCTTCTTCACCACGGCTTGACGCCGTTGATGGCGGCCGTCAGCAGGCGGCGCACCTTCTCGTCGTCGTTGACATGGTCCGTGTGTCGAATGCACCATGAACAAGATGTAAGCGGGCAGGCCGGGCAGCAGGACGGCCGCCGTCTTCGGTCGCAGGTCTGGCGGACCGAGGGTGAATTCACCAGCCATCGCCAGCACGACAACATCGGCTGCGACATCGGTCACGGGTCACAGGTCGTCGAGACAGTCTCGGCAACAGTTCGCCGGTTACAGTCGCGGAAACACGTGACGGTCGCGACGACGGCCCAGCCTGTGTCTGGCGAAGGAGCTCAACCCCGAGTCACCGATCCTGAGCCCCGCTCCCAGTCACGGCCCGGCTCCGCTCCCAGTCGCGGCGACGGTGACCGCGACACTCATGCCGACAGATCATGTCACAGTCACGGCAACCGTCACAGTCGCAGCACGTGAGCAGCAGGACTTATCGCCGAGCAGCTACGCCATAATTCATCCCCTAACAGACGACTGTCTTCCATCGAAAACACATCTCATATCGTTGCCAGACCTGGCACGGACAGTTTCGGTACCACGGACACTCTTAAGCTCGGTAAACAACTATCCTAACCTCTGAACGCTTGCGAGACGCGGTCCACACAACGAGGCACGCTCAAGAAAGAACCTGACTTCAACACCCACTCAAGCAAATAGGTCAAGTGAATATGTCAAGTGAGAGCATTCATAAGACCAACACGAAGTAAGTCCCGCAAGACCCACCACACCACAACGACCCAGGGACACCGCCTCAGCACAGCGCCGCAGGCAACAGAGACCTACAGAGCAGCCATGACCGGCCGACCAGCCGGCCGGCTGGTCAGTTGGCTGAGGCCGGCCACAGCAGCGCCGCAAGTGTGGGCGAGTGGGTACACAGCAGGGTGTCGGGCACAATGCGCAGATGACACTGCCCGGGAAAATAACTCTGGTCCTGCTTCAAGCACAACAGAGGCGCCACGCGTGATGTCCGCGGCAGCGTAACAGGCTTATACATAACAGTTCTCGGTGAGTGCCGAATACAGGTTAGGCAGATTCCACTGAATCATACCGAACTGTATAGCAGAACTAAAACATGGCATCTCCTCGGGTTGCAAGAAAAACGCCAGGTGGACTGCAGCCGGCCCGGTGGACTGGGCGGACCGCTGAGTGCGGGGCGCCTCACCGAAGATGAGACTGCGGATGAGGGCCTCCTCGTCCTCCTTCTTGTACTCGAACATGCCGACGTAGTCGACGCTCTTGTGCGGATGACGGGGCATGGCGGGGCCCTCCTTCTGCGGCCCCTCCAGCAGCTCAGCACCGGGCTCGGCGCCTGTCGGTGGGCAGGGCGGCCGGTCAGAGCGTGCCACCCAGCCAAAAAGCGCGGGCTCAGAACGGCACAACAGACAGATCACCGAACAGAACAGCACAGGTCACTCGTCGCCTGTCGACAGAACAACCAGACCGCAGGCGCAATGTCGACGAGTATTCAGATGACAGCCCTCAGTCCCCCATCCGGTCCTCCAGCATTATCCGTCACGATAACAGGACAGAAATACAGCACACAACATGGAGGAGACACGCGGCATGGGACAACACCTTTCTAACGTGCAGCGGCCATGCAGCAAGCGGACGGGGTGGTACCGGGGCCGGCCTCAGCTCGGGCTCGGGCTCGGGCTCAGGCTCGGGCTCGGGCTCGGGCTCGGGCTCCGGACTGGACTCGGGGACACAGGGCTCCGAAGCAGCGGAGCGCAGGCGTGAGGTTACCGAGCCTGGACCGGGGTCGGACGGGGCGCCGGCCCATGACATGGCCCACATCACGCCGCCCGCGGCGCGCCACTGCAGCGCCACCGGCCTTCAATCAGCCGGGCCGCAGCGCCAAAGCACGCAACGCTCGGCCGTGCTGTTGACTTTCGCCGCCATTCAACCCCGGTCATTCGTCAATGTGTCTATGACTAGGGGAATTGTCCGTTACTTTGCAATAGCCTGAAGAATGGGGCCGCGCGCCCCTGAACTACGGCACATCCCGCCAACGCATAGTCCAATTAAGTCATTAGATCTGGGAAAACTAGAAGACTGCACGATCACATACATGCATGCGATTCCCGTTGCAAAGGATACAACTAGTTATATGATTAATGGGCTATCACAGAACGCAGAGTCACTTGAAATGTTTCGGAACGTTACAACCCTTCTATCCCTACCCTTAGACCACCGCAGCTTATCAAAATGGGTCAAGTACATGCTAATCCACCACGGTTCACTGCCTTCCTGAGACTGCAACGCGTTTGCATGGTACATGCTGCATTTATGCAACGATTCGGCCGTCCCTGGTCCTCGGCTGCCGTGACCCCGTTTGACCTAACCATTGCCTTAAGGCAAGGTTTTCGCCACCTTGTCATGGCACTTGCAGGAAACACCATGAGCAGACTCCACCTCAACGCAGGTAGCATCACCGGCGTGTCGCCCAGGATAACAGGACATCTAACGACCGGAAGCAAGGTCGCCTGTAACCGGCCGACTTCGTCGAAAGCAGTCGGGGTCAGGTCAGCGGAAGTGCAGCGCCAGTGACCAGCCGTCTACCGAACCAGCGCCTGAATGGTCGTGCTCGGGGAGCTCCGCAGGGCACCCTGTTTGCTGGCGGAGGAGCTCGGGGGGGGGGGGGGGGGAAAGGGTTGCGTCGGAACGCACGGCGAATCACAAACCCCTTTTAACGACCGAGTCCCTCCCCTCCGGCGACACCGCAACGCGCTCGGCGGCGGGGCTGCAGTCCGGCAACACCGTCTCGGCGTCGGGGCCGGCAGTCCGGCGACACGTCTCCGGCGCGGGGCCTCAGTCCGGCAGACACGTCTCGGCGCGGGGCCGCAGTCCGGCGACACGTCTCGGCGCGGTGGCCGCAGTCCGGCGACACGTCTCGGCGCGGGGCCGCAGTCCGGCGACACGTCTCGGCGCGGGGCCGCAGTCCGGCGACACGTCTCGGCGCGGGGGGGCCGCCAGCCCGGCGACACGTCTCGGCGCGGGGCCGCAGTCCGGGACACGTCTCGGCGCGGGGCCGCAGTCCGGCGACACGTACCGTCTCGGCGCGGGGCCGCAGTCCGGCGACACGCGTCGCGGCGCGGGGCCGCAGCCCGGCGACACGTCCTCGGCGCGGGGGCCGCAGTCCGGCGACACGTCTCGGAGCGGCGGTCGCAGTCCGGCGACACGTCTCGGCGCGGGGCCGCAGTCCAGCGACACGTGCCGCCTCGGCGCGGAGCCGCAGTCCGGTCGACACGTCTCGGCGCGGGGCTCGCCCCCGGCCTCCACCACCCGCGCGCCGCCCAACCGCAGCCGAGCCCGCCACGAGCGTGAGACCGGCCAGCTCGAGCCGCGACTTCGGCCGCGCCCGCCCGGCGGCTCGGACGCGGCACGGTACCGGGTCCAGCTCCGCCCGCCGAGGTGACGGGGGCGGGTTCGGGCGGCGCCTTTGGACCGCCGCCGCCGGAGGTCAGGGTCGCGGGTAACGGACCGCCACTTGGGACAGCCAGCCGCTGGCCGGTGACGGCGGCAGGACTCGGCCCGGCCGGGCCGCCGGACAGACTCTTCCGCCGGAGCCGGGGCCCGGCCGACACGGGCAGAGGCCTTCCACCCCCGCCGCTGCCCGAAGCCGCGCTGCAGTACGCCACGGGCTCCGCGGCACAGGCCGAGCCAGCAGAACCTTATCGCCCGCCTCGATGCCCGGGAGGACAGACCGTGCACAGCAGGCAATAATTCGATCCTCTTCTTTGCAGCCCGCGCCGGGGTTTTAAAATGCGGGTTCCCTGACGGCCCGCTGACCCACAGAACGTCTGATGCAGAGCACGCCACGGCAGCGACCAGAGAACGTCGAATGGCGGCCCATCGAGGGGAGGACTGTGTGCAGGGAGTCGTCCCAGGTCTGCTGAAAACCCGTCCGCAGTCACACCGCGGCTGTGACTGGGATATGACCAGCAGCCGAGTCACACGGCCGGAAATACAACGGAAGCGGCACAAGCCAACACTGTCCAGCGCGCGCCGGCCGAGAACGGAGGCGTACCAGAGGGGTCAGAGAGGCGGGCAGCAAACCAGCAAACCCCCGGTCAGACGGCAGCGGGTAGCAATTTGCGATGTTCGACCATCGCCACAAACACATCATATGGCAACAGCTAAGATTGCCGAAGCCTGTCCGTTCCCATGCCCGTGCCCTAAGCCACGTTGCTGTTCAAATCATCTCACACCGCCAACGGCGGATACTGGCGCCGCTGAGGAACTTGGTCGGAAGCCACTCGGAGCCCCTGCGGCCAGAGGCCAGATGCCCGCGCCCCAGTGTCAGTCAGCTCGCACGGAGAGAGGCTCGGGCGCGCGCCAGCCGAGGTTCAGCCATGGTCTCGCACAGATCGGGTATGGACCAGCCTTGTTCCTGGGCGCACCGGGCTGACTGCCGCGTGACCGGCGCCTGACGCACACCACTCCAGTCAGGTGGCGGCGGCAGTCCCGCCACCATCCACCTCGTGGCACGCGCGCCGTCTCACTTTGTCCCAGTTCTGGTCTATATACAAACACAACGCATTAGTCTATAGGAAGGTCAGGATCTATACACTGTAAATCCCTGCCAGTATAACAGCCCCAGCCAGCAGCCACATAAGCAGCACGGCGGCCAGCCACTGATTGTCCCGACACTGAGCGTCAGTCCCACGGACGCCAACGGCCACCTCCACCACACCAGCGGGCCACCGCATCAGAAGCGACCGCGTCACTACTGCGTCGGGCCGGGGCCGAGCGACGCCGCGCCAACTGACTGTGCGACAGCTGCAGCAGCGGCAGCGGCAGCAGCCGGCCGACCGCGGCCACGCCCGACCGACGCCGACGGTCCAGCAGCGGCGGCGGAGGGCGGCGGCTCCTGCAGTGCGCGACCCTCCAGCACCTCCAGCAGCCCCGGGTTGAGCAGGATCGGGTCCGGCCGGCCGGCGCCGGCAGCGGCGGCAGCGGCGGCAGCGGCGGCAGCGGCCGGCGAGCGGGTCTGCTCCAGCGGCGGAGCGACCGACGGCCGCGGCGCGGGAGGCGGCGGCGTCTGCAGCACACTGACGGGAGGCGAGGCCGCTGCCTGCCACTGCCAACCGGCTGAACATGGCTGGCCAGCCGCTCACGGAACGTGCCGACCGCCGGAGAGCCGTCCGCCGCGGCCGGAGAGCCGTCCGCCGCGGGCCGGAGAGTCGGCCCGCTGCGGCCGGAGATGCGACTTGCGCGGCCGCCAGAGACGACGGCGTCGCGCCGCCACCGTCGCCGTCGGACGGGGTTGGGCGCCGAGAGCGGTGGCGGGGCAGCGTCACTCTCCGGTCCAGCGGGTCGGCCGCAGCCACGCCCTGGTCATCCAGCTGCAGCACGGCCGGCGCGCCGGCGCCCAGGCCTAGCCATGAGCTGACCAGCTCGCCCAGCGCGCCCTCGTCGTCGCCGCCCAGGCGCTCCGACTCAGCAACCACCTCGGCCATGTCTGGGTCGGCCATGGCGCGGTCGAAGCCGAGCATGGTGGCCGCTGAGCGCTGCCCGCCGGCTGAGCAGCGCCGCTGGACCGATGTCACCGCCGTTCGGTCACAGTCGCTCTGCCAGACCGAGCGACGGGCGATCCCGCAGGCGGGCCGGGAGCCCCACGCCGCGTCTGTCGCCGCCGCCGTCCACGAAACACTCCCAGCCACGTCGCGACACAGCTCAGGTCGCCTTCTGGTCGGCGCCGGCGGGGCGTCACGCTCGCCGCGCCGTCCGTCGTCGCACGCTCCGCAGCGTCGCACCTGCCTCGTCTCACGCACAGCAGCTCCGCTGCGGCAGCGGCGCCCCGGCCGCCGGCTATCGGCCGAGACCCCTGCCCGATAACGCCAGCCCCGATAGCGGCCGGCCGGCGGCGGCAGACATCGGATGGGGCCGTCGCGGCCCGGCACGCAGCCCAGCTCGTCACGAGCGTCCCGCCGAGCTGGCGTGGTCGTGTCGACCGCGAGTGGGGAGGGCGGCGCCGGTGGAAGCGCGAGTCGCAGCCAAGCGCGGCCGCGGGACCGGCGCGTGGCGGTATCCGGTGCCTCTGGTGCGTTCTGCCCGCCGGCCTGCTCAAGGCGAGTGACGACCCCGCCGTGACACGGACCGGGAGCCGTCCGGTGACGCGGCGCCTGACAGCGGGAGCCGTCCGGTGACACAGCGCCTGACAGCGGGAGCCGTCCGGTGACGCAGCGCCTGACAGCGGAGCCGTCCGGTGACACAGCGCCTGACAGCGGGAACCGTCCGGTGACGCAGCGCCTGACAGCGGGAGCCGTCCGGTGACGCAGCGCCTGACACGGGAGGACGCGCGGCGCGCAAGAAGTGCTGCCGGCCCAGCGCCGGCCGACACGCGGGGGATGGGCCGGTGGGCGATATCATGAGCGCCGAGAGGCCCCAATCGAACAATCCCACCAGGCTGCAGCTGAAGGTACAGCATGCGGACCAGCCGTCGATTGATGCTAACAGCGCCGCTGATGGCTCTCAATGGCCAATAACAGCAGACACGCGATCATCCGCACGAACACGGAAACGTTAACAGCTCACGCATGTCTGCGCGCCTGTCTGATTGCCTGCTGTCCTGTCTGTCTCTGTCTCTTCTATGTCCTCACCTTCGCTTCTGTTCTCACATCCCTGTCCTTTTTCTTGCCCGTCCTGTCCTCCCCTGCCCCTGCCCTGTACGCCTACCCTACCCTGCTGCCCTGCCCTGCCCTGCCCTGCCCTGCCCAGCCCAGGCCCAGCCCAGCCACAGCCAGCCCAGCCCAGCCCAGCCCAGCCCAGCCCAGCCAAGCCCCAGCCAGCCCAGCCCAGCCCAGCCCAGCCCAGCCCAGCCCAGCCCAGCCCAGCCCAGCCCAGCCCAGCCCAGCCCGCCCAGCCCAGCCCAGCCCAGCCCAGCCCAGCCAGCCCCCCAGCCCAGCCCAGCCCAGCCCTCCCTGCCCTGCCCTGCCCTGCCCCTGCCCTTTCTGCTGTCCTGTCCTGTCCTGTCCTGCCATGTGTTGTGCTGTGGTGTGCTGTGCGGTGCTATGCTATCCTGTCATATTCGCTCTTCTTTTCCGCTCTCTGTCACTTCCTCTTCCCATCCCGTACTCTGCGCTGCTCTGAACTACAACGCGCAGTGTTGGTTCAGCTCTGCTCCCTCTCCTCGTTTCCTATCCCGGCACGCTATGCGTGAGCCCGTCACGCACAAAAACGGTAATGGAGAGCAGATAATGAGAGGGCAGCGGGGCCGCGGCCTCACGGCCCGCCAGCCCGCCCGAGCGCCGGAGCGCCGAGCGGCGCCGTTCGCCCGGCCCGTCACAGACGACAGTGCCAGTTCCACGAGCGGCGCCGCCCGCGCTTAAGTCCCTGGAGCCGGCTGGCGGCGCAGTGCCGCAGTGCCCCCCTCGACAGGGATACGCACTGCAGCATCCGCCGGCGCTGGTTGCTGTGGATGCGAGCAAACGGATGACAATTTAACCGGCGGAGAGTTACCCCCGCAGCGCTCGCAGGAATTCAGACGCGCGTCCCGACGAACCGATCTCGCACGCAAACTGCGACCTGAAGCACGGCTCCTCGCACCGTGTTTGGGCGGCCCGGCCCGATCCGGCGGGTGCGGCCGGTCGCGTGCCGCCGTTGCATGGCGGCGGCCCGCCCGGCCCGGACGACCCCGTGCCGTGCGCGCTGCAGCCGTCGGGCCGGCGTCTCCCGAGCAGCGGCCAGCCGCGCCAAACAAGGCGTAACGCATCGACCGGTCGGCTCCACGGACGGTCCGCGGATGGGTGGGAGGCCACAGATGGCCAGCCACCGCGCTCCCCCGGTCAGCGCACAGTACAGTCCCCCGCCCCCGCGCACCGGCTATATCTCGACACACACGGCGCGGGTTTAGAGTATCATCCCTAGCGTTATTGAACGCGTTACCAGGACAAAATACAGCAGTATCGCCGGCCCAGGCAAACGTCAACCGGTCCCTACAATAGCCGACGTCTTGGCACAAGTAATGAAAACAGGCGACGGGAGAATATGTAAATATAGCGCGTGAAACCGCGAGACATGGGATCGCCCTCGAGTGACAGCCGACTGACAAGCTGAATAGCTATTGGTACGTCACACCAGGGCGGCCCGCAGCGGCCCAGGTCCGCAAAACGGGGCCAGCCATCACACAACATAACTGAAATGGAATGCGTTGAGTTTGAAGCCAGTGATCATCAGGCGTTTATAACCTAACAGGCGTTTCGCACTCGAAGGCAACATTGGTTCGATCTATCCCCTGGAAAATCAGCTCCAAAATGCAGAGTGGGGCCCCACCCAGAACAAAGTAAAGGCACATTCGTACATACTTGCGATTCACAATCAGCTCACGACTGTCCGCCGTGAAGCGCGACAAAAACGCCGGACACCGCCGCAGTCCCGCACGGCGCGTCCGCCAAGTCCCTCCTGCAGTCCTCGCACGCAGTCTCCCACCGCACAACACACACTAGCACGAAGTGCCGATCTACCCGTCACCGACGGCACCGGAGACCGGACATCAGCTGCCGGCGCCGAACGCCCTCCTCGGCACACAACCCGAGCTCGGTCCGCCGCCTGGAACGCGCGGCGCCGCGTCTGAAGCGCACCGCGGTGGCTGTTCGAGCGGCTCGGTTCGGGCGCGGCGACTGCCGGGCGGACGGCCGGAACGCGCGGCCGGCGGACGGGCGGCAGGACGCGGCCGGCGGCGCGCCAAGACGTACTACCCCGGTCACCGGGGCTCAGCGCAATTAATCATCATAAAGGGCTGGACCGGGAATAAAACCAACACGGGCCGAAACAACCGAGCCGGCCCGCCGCGGGCAGCAACCAACCGGTCATTTACATGAAGAATCGGCCGTAAGCCGCACAACAACTGAAAGTTGGGCCATCGCGGTCAACAGCGTCTCGGGGACCCGGCCGGCTGGCGACGGCCCGTCTGACAAACCGGCGACCGATGTGACCCCGGCGTGCCATGGCGTCGATGGCGCTCCTCGCCGCGCCCCGGCGGCTGGCCGCGCGCATCGGGGACCGACGGCCCGGCCCGGGGCCGGGGCCGGGGTCAGCGGCGGCCGACCTCTGCCGACGGGCGCCGGCCGCGCCACCGACCGCAGCGGGCGGCAGACGTGCCGCGGAGCCGACGGTGTGCGCGGCGCGCAGCACTGGACCATCGGACCACGGATGCCAGCCGATGCCGTCCGGAACGCGTGACCCCCGGGTCTCTCAGCGACCACATCCGAATCACGCCGGAGCGCGGCCATTGACGTGAATGTAGATGAAACACTAGGCCACAGGAGTGTCACTTTTAAATACAGTCTAAGGGGAGGGGTAGCTGAGACGATAGGGGTAGACCTAAACTACCTCCAAATTATGAGCTCTCTCTCCAGATTTCGGCCCCTTTAAGCTAAGTTCACGATGTCAACATACAAAGCGCCTTTTAACAATATTTGGTCGATTCCAAAACTTGTTTTGATCCCTCCCACTTCAAGGCGATGTGAAGCTACATTTATGTAAAGCTTAGAAAGGGACGAGAACCAAATAAAAATCCTAGTAAATCGCCAGCTGTAGTGATCACCGAAAAAGTGCCTTTATGCACTCATCAATGGTGACGAGAAAAAGATGCTTTATGCAGAATGGCGTGACCTGACCAGTATAGAGGCTATACAACAGACTTGTGTACACTGTAAGAACGTACCTATAAAAAATAAACCTGAAATGCAACAGCTTCTCAACCGACATGTGGATAATGGGAAAGACATACAAGGTAAAGGTAGCTGGTGACTGTCACCAGCGACCGTTGGCAAGCAGTGGACCAACGCTGTGACACGTGTTGAAAGTTGCATAAACCAGAAATGTCTTGAACTAGCAGTGTTTTGACGTTATGAGCTTCTGTGCTGAAACAATTGTCCTTTAGCACACCAGGAGGATGTGGTTAAACGATGCTATTGCTAAATTATTCGTCATACTGAGAAAAACTGACGTTTGAAAACTGTGCTCTTGGTCAGATTCTTTGAAAAAAATCCGCCAGCACTACCAAAGGATTTCTTCCAAAGGGACGATAACTTCCGTCGATATCATTTTCTGTAGCGCAACCAGGTGAGAGACATACCGAGGAAATGGACTTCACACCGTTCCGTCCGAAGCGCACCATAGCTCATCCCGACAGCTCTGTTGGTTAGAGCGCCTGCCTTCTTGGGTTAGTCCTTCGAAAGAACACAGTGACGCCCCTGCTAGGCCAGCATTCACGCTCGAACGTACGACTTTCGAGGCACAGCGGAGTAAGGCAGCGCCCAAACTACCAGCTCTGCGCTATCGCTGATATCCCGTGCCGTCCTCTGCGTCATGTCGGGCAGCCGGGGCCCGTGGTCAGTCAGCGCCGGGACCCGCGGTCCGGCGCGGGGCCAGCAGCCCGGCCGCCCGGCCCGGCGCGACGGCGGCCGCCGGCCGGACCCGGACGCCCGGGCGAGGCGGCCGCCCCCGCGGTGCCGCGGCCATTCACTGTCGCCAATAACACGTACATCAATTACGGTGGTGGCGGCGGCGGCGCCGCCGGCCGCGCGGCGCGCCGCCACCGCCGCGCGGCCGGCCCTGTTTTTCAATCGGACGCCAGTCGGCGCTAATCCTCCGGGCCGGCGGAGGGGTCTCCAATTACGCTCAGTTCGTTGGCCGGCCGGGCGCCCGGCGGCCCGCTGACCCCGATCTCCAGTAATGTCCCCCCCCCCCCCCCGTGACGGGATCGTCCAGCCTTTCCTGAGATGAACGCGCCCGAAACCCTACGGCCGGATCTCGCGGGAGGGCATAACCTCGCCACACTGGCAGGAGGACGCCCTTGCTACCGACCGCAGTCTCGATTACGACCCTTTTCAAAACCGCTGTTAGGAACCCATCGTCTTCGCCTCCTCGTCTCACCCATCGCCTTCGGTCGATGACCTCATGCAAACTTGCGTCAGGGTCACCAGCACCGCACGTGTGCCGTCAGTGGCACTAATCCCCCGCTGACGAGGGCATCATGTCCCGCGCACCACACAGGTCAGGATCAGTCCCCGCGTCGTGCTTCACTACCGCATCCAGCACCCGCTCCCAGCACCTTCAGCCACGAGAACAAGCTACCCCTTCCAAAGCGATACTGCCCTGACAGCATGCTTTGCGGCCAAGCTCCCGTTTCAGATATGGGATGGACGGCACGTCTTCCGCTCTTGCTTGCGGCATCATTTAAAAAAAGACAAAATTAACGACACAGCAAGCCCTCGTTTGAACAAGGCGAAGTTGACGACACAGCACGCCCCATCCGAACAAGATAAAGTTCACGACACAGCACGCCCAAGTGCCGTGTTAGATGAGAGACAAACGTCAGATGAAACTCGAATGAACGTCACAACCCGTCACAAATATGCATGCACAAAGAGCATGACCCCTGCCGGAAGCCACTGATCAAACAATCTACCATTGATGGCGCCGCTGCGCGTAACGCATACCACGGATCCGCTAAATGACTGACGGCCCCAAAGCGGCCGGATCTAATCCGCCATCGTGCTGGCTTTTGTGCGCCTTGCCATTACTTAACATTGTTCGTACGATAATTTTGGTGTCAAATTTTTAGTGCCTGCTTAAGACAGCTGACACAGATAAGAAATGACACTCCTGCCGCTCTTTGCCGTGCGATGCGGGGAGAAGGGCGTGCCGTGCGAGAGACAAGCGCTGCAGTACTTACCGTAATATCCAGACTGTCTCTTATGTTGGCTGGCTGCAGACCAGTCGACCAATCAGTGACGATTACAGAGATTCATACCAATGTTGTTATGGGATTTACAAAGGACAAATAAACAGCGGCCGGCCTGTAGCCTGGCAAAGCCAGATCGGTCCCACCGTACGGAATGACAATTGGCAGCCTCAGACAACAGCACTGCGCCAGATGGAAACCATGTGCATCTGCTATGTGATCCGTCATCATGGCTTGCGCTTCATGATCTGCTTTAATTCTAGCAGAGACTTTAAACGAGATGTTGAGCAGACCGCACTTATACTGGTCGTACGTGCAGAGCACATCTGCACCAGCTGCAGTGCAAATATAGCTGCACGTGTTGTTTTCCCACGTGCCGTGCCGACCCTCGTCCGACTTGGCGGGTCACGACCACCGCACGGCGGCGCAACCAGGCCGAGTTAAGCCGCGACCGGGCCGCTCGAGTTGAAACCCGACACACGGTGTCGCTCCACGGACGCCTCTCCGGCTCAGCGGGCCGCACAGTGTCGCCCACACGGACGCCTGCCCAGCGCAGCGGGCCGCATAGTGTCGCCCAACGGACGCCTGTCCGGTGCTGTCCGGCGCAGCGGGCCGCACAGTGTCGCCCACGGACGCCTGTCCAGCGCAGCGGGCCGCACAGTGTCGCCCAACGGACGCCTGTCCGGTGTGTCCGGGGCAGCGGGCCGCACAGCGTCGCCCACGGACGCCTGCCCAGAGCAGCGCGGGCCGCACATTGCCCCCCCCCCCCCCCCCCCACCGCCCCCACGGACGCCAGTCCGGCGCGGCAGGCCACAGTGTCGCCCCGCGGACGCCCGTGCGGCGCAGGAAGTTGCGACTCTGCTGACCTACCTCCCATGTCCTTGAGCTTTTTGGCATACAGCTTCAGCTGCTTCTTGTACTCTTGACCTGCTCCGCAAGATTATCAATCTTTCCCGCAGGTCCTGCAAGAAAGAGCACACACAGCGGTTATCATTACAGCCAACGAACTTGTGATCTACTTATACCTGAAAAAAATTGGCTCAAATTCCGGCCCATCAGTCCGCCACCATTGCCGTCAGGCTGTTCGCGATGTCCAAAGGCTTACCACAAAATGTTAAGTTTCTGACGAAATGCGCTCCATGGACCTGTTTTAACAAATCGGTTTATTACAATTTCGAAGGCATTTCACGTCCGAGACGGGTGGTATTGGTGGCTCCCGCCCCACGCCGGCGTGCTGACTGGTTTTCTGCCGCGCCAGTGCGGATGCGGGCGCGGGCCGCGTGGTTCCCGGACTGGCCGCGGGAGCTTCTACGGACCTGACAAAAGGCCTCGGGAATTTTTACCGAAATCGTTTAAACAAAGGGGACTTGTTAAACAACGGGGACTTGACCAACATAAAAATTTATGGAAAGCTCAACGAAATTCTGAGCCATGTGATTTGGCAGGACAGTATGAGGAGATGCGGGCAAAATGAGGCACAAATGTGCTCGGCCTACCTTGTTAAGGCCAAAAAACCCAGCTCAAACCGTCCAGCAGCCTCCATTGTACAGGCAGACCCTCAGCGGATCTGCATACACATCACAGGCTAGTCCGTTCCCCACGTCAAGACCCCGACACAGACGAACCGCCGCGAGCAGACCTGTCTCAAGGTTCTCTGGCACCGCGGTTCAGCCGGGCCACTCTGCCGCATATCATCCCGAACAAGGCGCAGCCGGACCTTCGCAGGGCGGCCGCCCGGCACCGGAGCCACAGCCGGCCTCACGCACCACCGGCGGGAGCCCACAGCGCCGTCGGACCTTCGCAGGGTGGCCAGGCCGGCACCGGAGCCACAGACGGCCTCACGCACCACCGGCGGGAGCCCACAGCGCCGCCGGACCTTCGCAGGGTGGCCAGCCGGCACCGAGCACAGACGGCCTCACGCACCACCGGCGGGAGCCCACAGCGCCGTCGGACCTTCGCAGGGTGGCCAGGCCGGCACCGGAGCCACAGACGGCCTCACGCACCACCGGCGGGAGCCCACAGCGCCGCCGGACTCGCAGCGGCCAGCCGGCACCGTAGCGACGGACGGCCGCACGCACCACCGGCGGGAGCCCACAGCGCCGCCGGACCTTCGCACAACGCGAGCCCGGCACCGGAGTCACGACGGCCGCACGCACCACCGGCGGGAAGCCACAGCGCCGCTCCCGGCCGGCGCCGTCACGCCACACCACTACAGCGCGCGCGTCCCGTCCGGCTGCCGGGGAGGGGCGGTTGACGGGCGGCGGCTGGCACGGGTGCGAGCCGCGGAGGACCGCCGCCGGCCGACACCAGCTGGTGTGTGTGGGGGGGGGGGGAGGGGATGAGATCGCGGAGAACTGGCCGCCCGCCCGCCATCACTGGAGTGGGGTCCAGACCACGAAGGACACCGCGCCCAGGCGCTTCACCGCCAAGCCGCTCATCACAATGCGACCAGGCGCTGTCCGTCACTTCCGCCACTCTAACCAATACAAGTGAAGGAGACACGAACCTATTCCAATGACGCACGCTCCATGAGTCACCCTACCGACATGTGCGTCATCGCCCCAGCTAATGACAGGGCAGCGGCCGAACGGACCGGAGACTCGTCACCAGCGGGCGGAAGAGACGAGCGGCGGCGTCGCTCCAGGCTCAGGATTGGCTGTCGGTCGCGTGCGCCAACTCTAACGAGAAAGTCTGCCACGTCCCAGCTATGAATTCAGAAAAGGCGCCTGGTGGTGCGAGACGGGCCGGTCGCTCACGCCAACCGTCGGCACGGCGTCAGCTGTGTGGTCGGGCACCTCACACCGCCATGGGGGGCGTACGGCAGGACTGGACGGCTGACTGCCGACCGTTCTAGCCGGATTCAACAAATACCGTACGTGAACCTGCTCCTAATCAACCCTCACATCAAGCACTGGTTTAAAATAACATCGGTGACTGGATGGTTCGAAAGCATGGACTACTTAACCATGCAGCCTATTTGTGTTGCCTCTCACCAGAATCAAGGTCGCCTATCTTGCAGCCTTACACTGCCTGTCCAGCCTGACAAGAAAGCGCACAGAAGGGACCGCACCTGTCCTACCAGCGTGGCCCACTCAAACGGACGGGGGCGAGCAGCAGCGGCCGCCGGGCGAGCCAAAAGTGGCTTCAGAGGGCGGGCCGAGAGCAGGCCCAGAGCGGCCCGAGCGGGCGGCCCGAGAGCGGCCAGAGCGGGCGGGCCGACAGCAGTAAGAGCGGGCGGGCGGTGCCACTCACCAGGTTCTCGGAGGTGAGCCGCGTGATCTCGTGCAGCATGATGGCTTCGTTCTGGCCGGGCTGCGCTGGCCCAGGTTCTGGCTGATGAGTCGCGCTGGCGGTCGTTGTCGGCCTTCAGATGACTGAGCTCCTCGCGGTACTCGGCCTCCATCTGCAGCAGGCGCACGCGCTCCTCCTTCTCCAGGTGCAGCTCCTCCGCCAGCTGCCTGCAGGCGACGCCACACAACGGGCGCCGGTCAGCGCGCCGCTGGCTCAGCGGAGCACCCGCGTTCTGAGCAGCGACGCCAGTGCTCGTGCAGGAGGGCATACGGGGCGTAAATACCTCGCACGCCAGCCGGGGATACATCGCGGCCTTCAATCGCGGGATGAAGCGGGCCAGGAGCGTGACGTCACGACCCCACACCCACCGGCGGCGTGCACGGCGAGCGCCGCCGGCGCGCGGCTCCGAGCGGCGCCGCGACTGTCGAGAGCCGGCGGCGGCGCGCCGCTCCATGGGCCGGCCGGGGTCGCGGCGACCGCGGCCGCGGCCGGCCGGCCACCGCAGCCGCACGACGCGGCGGTCGGGGCGCGCGACCCCCCGCCGCCGCCGCCCGCCGGCCAGGGGCGCCGCGAGGCGGGCGCGGCTCGCGCGGCGGGCACGTTCTCTCGGGTCTCCCGTCGAAGGACCCAGTGGGCCGTCACGCGAAGTACGGGAAAAACCTCAGGATGGCGTGACGGAGTGCACGCCAGCTGTCACAGTATCCCCTGATGCGGGGAAGAAGCCTAATAATGGACTCAGACGTCTCTGTTGTTCAGGATAAAACGTTGAGCTTAATGAGAGACGCGTGAAACCCGCATCATTTTGGTGCATAACAACGCTCGCTACCAAGCTGCAATAAAATGGGTGTTCCTCCATTTAGACAGGCCGACACCATGGGACTACTGGGACCACATCACTGGTTTGAAGAAAACAAATATATATATATTATATATATATAATATATATATAATTATATAATATATACCTCTGTTTGTCTCTTCATACAGGTTCTGCCGTTCGGGCCACCGATAGCTGGTGTCAGTTTGCTTAGAATGCTCCAAACTAAATCGGTCATGATATATTGCAACATGGCAAATTGGTCGTTTTCTTTTTTTTTTTATGGCAATGACAGCAATGGGACAGCAGTACCTACCCCTCTAAGCATCCTAATTCGCAAGCCGTGGCAGCCTGTCCCTCACACGGAGCGTTGTTGGCTGCACGTGTGGTAGAGCGCAGACGTAGTTTGCGGGCCCTTACCAAGAGCCCGGCTCCGCGGCGAGCGGGCTGTTCACAAGCTCTTTCGCAGCTGCAGGAACTCTACATTACACTCACTCGAAGCAGCTCTGGCAGACAGACCGACCCTGAGCCACATTGCTAGACCAGCAAACGCGAAAGTTCCTCCACTAGCCGAGTCAGACACCACCAGCACCCGCAGACTGGTTCCGCCCGTTCTCAACCCACCACGTGAACGGTAGCACAGCGTCCATCGCTAGCCAGCACCGTTCGGCTCCGCACGCCGCACGGCCCCACCCCGCACCCTGCCACGCGCCAGAGGACGCCAGCCGAGCCCCACCGTCCGAGGAGACGGACGTCGGCGCCCACCTGTTGATCTGCTTCTGCGTCTCGAAGGCCATGAGCACCTCGCCCTCCTCGCTCGTGTCGCGGTCCTCCATCCGGCGCAGCGGGAGGCTGGCGTTGTTGGCGATCACGGTCCGCAGCTGGATGCATTCCTCGCGCCGCCGCTCCACTTCGTCCTGCGGCATGCACGTAACGCTCGCGTCAGGCGGTGCGATAAGTGCCGAGACGGGCGCGGAGAGTGGACGGCGGTAAAGACGCGGTCACAGCAGCGTCGATCAGGCCAGGACAGTGGGACGGCGGTAGCGCCGTCACAGCAGCGTCGATCAGGCCAGAGGAGTGGGACGCTCAGTGATGTGCGACTAGCCTTAAGCTGGTGCTGACCTAATGATTATGAGCGCAGCAACTGCAACGATCACTTCGAACACTGGTGTTCAAAGCAACACACGGATCCCAAATACGACCGGATGTTTCCCACCATTTCAACGCGCTGCTGAGCATCGGTCTATCGTTGGCATTCTCAACACGGGCACGGAGCCGGTCAGCGGGGCGGCATCTGTGCTGACCCCAGCCGTCGGCGCGTGTCTCCGTGCGCGGCCGACGCACCTGGATGGCGTGGAACTGCAGCATCAGATCGTTGCCGGGGTCATCGCCGCTGCCCGAGGCTATGCTCTGGCGCAGCTTCTGCAGGTCGGCCTTCTGCTTGGCGTTCTCCATCTCCAGATCCTGCAGCTGAGGGCGGGCCGGGGGGAGGTCACGTGCCAGCCCGCCGCGCCCGGGCACGGCTGGGGCCGAGCCGGGCGGGGAGGTCACGTGCCCGCGCGCAGCAGCCCACCACGCACGGGCACGGCTGGGGCCGAGCCGGGCGGGGAGGTCACGTGGCACCGCGCAGCAGTCCGCCGCGCACGGACGTCAGTCACTGACGTGCGTGCGCGGGTCTTTTGGAGCGCTGACGTCACAGACAGCGCAGCTGGCCACCCTGACCAGATGGAAACTACGAACTTCTAAACTGGGATGGCTACACAGATACTTCATCATCCGATGGCGCATACCAATCCCCACAAACGCATTCACCAAATAGACTCAAGGACATAATGGCAAAAACAAGACGACGGCCGGCGCCAGCCAGCTCCGGCTGGTGCGGCCGGCGGCTGGAACCCCACCCACCCGGATCTGGTCATGCGCCCTGCTTGTTCTCTCGCTGTCGGGCGTGGCCTGCTCCAGACGCTCCAGTCGCTTGGCCAGCCGCTCGCGCTCCGTCCTCCACCTCCTTCAGCTTCTGCTGCAGCTTCAGCACCAGGTTGACGTCCGGCGAGGCCTGGTGCACACGCGGGCCGTGTCGATCGGGTGGCGCTCGCGCACGGGGGTTACCGAGAGCGGCCGGGGGACGGCGCGCGATGTCCGCCACAACACGGCCGGGGACGACAGCGTGTGATGTCCGCCACAGCACGGCCGGGGGACAGCGCGTTATGTTCTGCCACGCAGGCATGTCAAGACCAGGCGGGTCGGAAATAAAGATGCAACGGGAGATGCTTATAAGACCAGGCAAAAACGACACTACGCCTACGCATCTGCGCGCTCGGGATGAAATGGAAGCATTGCTTCAAAACATTCAGAGGCGCTGCACTGACGGAGATTGCAAGACCTCATCAGCAACAGTACGTACAGCCTGTGGCCACCCCTAACGAGTCGTTGCCAGCAGACGGAACGCACCTTGCGCTCCGGCACCACAATGGTGCGCTCCAGGTCCGGGTTGCCGTTGTGCTTGCTCCAGTCGATGGCCTCCAGCTTGCGCTCAGGCTGCTCGCTGCTGCGGGACCGCACCGAGCCGTAGCCGACGTCCTGCCGGCGGACAGGGGGCGTCGGTCTGGCAGGCCGGCTCTGGGGCTAACGGTGTGTCGGTACACTGTCAATGTCAGCTCGCGGGACAGCGGGCCGGGCCAGCCACTGCCAGCGGGAGACTGACAATGCCAGGGAACCGAGAGAGGTGTCAGCTGACACATGTAAGTCCCGGCCACACCGACCCAGTCATGAACACCAGCATCATGATGGCACCATCGCCACCATTACTACCATGAGTCCGCTACAGTGCTACATTTGGAGGGCATTTGCGCAGGACTTTACCAAACAGTCAAAGCTTTGCTGGGGTCAGTCAGACAGGGTCACCTCGACTGGGGATGGGCTCACGCTGAGCTCGTCGTGCAGGTCGGAGGTGATGCTGGGCAGGTCGGAAGCGTCGTCCCGGGCTGCCTCCGTGGTCGCCTCGCTCGCACCGCTCACGTTGCTCGACGACCTCTGCAGCGCGGGCACGGCCGCTCATGGTCAGTGCGCACGGCGACGACACGCGCCCGACGAAGACGGGAAGGGGCACGAGGGCCGAGGGTTGAGGCTGAGCGCAGGGCAGCGCTGAACGCGGGCCATCAGACTGCGCAGTTTCTCAGTGCGGGACATCAGACTTTAGTCTCAACGCGGGCCATCAGACTGCGCAGTCTCTCAGCGCGGGACATCAGACTGCATAGTATCTCAACAACAATACGTTTACTTATTTATGACAATATACCCACATCAAATACTTCGGGACTCTCAGACTCTGACAACCACCGAACATCCCGCGAGAAGCCAGACTGCGTTGGGAGCGGCATCAATGGAGCAGGTGTTGACTTTGCCAAGGCACGCCGTCGCCACGGGCGTCCGGCGCCCGCGGCGCACCACTGCCGCCGGCGGCCGGTGTCCAGCGGCTCACCTGGTGTATCACTGCCGCGGGCGGCCGGTGCCCGCCGGGCTCACCTGGTGTACCACTGCCGCCGGCGGCCCGTGCCCGCCGGGCTCACCTGGTGCGTCTTGCCGCCGCGGGCGCGCTGCAGATCACGCTCCAACGTCTCGTTGCGCTGTTCGAGCCGGGCGTTCTCCTGCACGAGTCGCTGGTACGCGATGCGCTCCTGATCATGCTCGGCGTTCAGCACGCTCTTCTCCAAGTCCACCTTTGTCTTCAGCAGCTCTGAAAGACGGATGAGGAGGGGAGAGGTCAAGCTGGAGCAGCCCGCGACGGATTTCAATGTGCAGGGCTTGTGCATGTCTCTGGAATAAGCACATCGGTTTTTTTCCAGCATAGCAAACGAGAACACTCAACAACAACAAAGCATTGGTGACAAACTTGAGGACACGTATAGGTACGCCTGTCCCTGGACTCGCACCTTTCGACTCCTTCTCTTTTGCCTGCTTCTCCTGTTCGTTTTGCAGAATCTGCTGCCGCAGTTTCTCGTTCTCCTCGTTCAGCCGCTGAATGCGATCCTGACCCTCGCGCTCAATCCGATCCTTCTCGTTCACCAAGTCCACCTGAAGCCGCATACAACGGTAAACTGTCAGCGACGAACATGGCAACTGCGCCAAGCGTCTTAACGGGGACACGCCGCTCCAATTGTACAATGTGCACGTCATGAATCCAACGCCAAACAGGGCAGGACGTCATCTGACGAGAACGAGTGAGTATTTCCCCGCCTGGTCACAGCGCTCCTGCTCCAGCTGCTGCCGGAGATGCTCCAGCTCGGACTCACCTTGTCACAGCGCTCCTGCTCCAGCTGCTGCCGGAGCTGCTCCAGCTCGGCCTCCAGCTCAGCCAGGCGGCCCGCCTGCCGGCGCAGCTCGACCGACTCGGTCTTCAGCTTCTTATGCTCGGCCGCCAGCTGGTCGTACTCGCGCTGGCGCTGCTTCAGGCTCGAGTGTTCCCCCGACTGCCGGACGCCGCAGGTGGCGTAAGGTAACAGCGAGGCACGAGCAGGCGCGCGGCGCCACGGTCCGGACCACGTCCGGCAGCCAGCGTCCCGCCGGAGAGTGAGGCACGAGCAGGCACGTGGCGCCACGGTCCGGACCACGGCCGACAGTCAGCGCCCCGCCGGGGAGTCAGGCACGAGCAGGCGCGTGGCGCCACGGTCCGGACCACGTCCGACAGTCACCGCCCCGCCGGGGATGAGGCACGAGCAGGCGCGCGGCGCCACGGTCCGGAACCCGTCCGGCAGTCAGCGCACCGCCGGGAGTAACGGAAGCAGCAATCACCTTTGAGTTCGCCACAAAGGTACTGAGTGCAGTAATCATGATGGAATTGTGGGTCCAGCTCACATGAACACTTACGTGGTCAACAAGATCTGGTGGACACCAGCCATATTTGCACACGACGCATTTGATATACACTACGGAATGAACATTTGCGTTCACGTGCTCATGTCACCATGTTCAAGAGGCTGTCGAAAAGAAGGATCCGATATCCTACTACAGCTTCGTCTTTTACACAACACCGGGATGACAATCGTCTAGAATTACGATCCCCAAAGCAAAATCGTCTCAAGCATCGCAGAACAGCCCGTGTCTCTCAGCCCTCTTTTGGCGTCGGTGGCATTTCAGCCGGACCCCGACAGCAGCCGGCGGCCAGCTCCGCCTCACCAGCTCGGTGATGCGCTGCTGCAGCGAGATGATCTTGTTCTCCAGGCCCTTGTTGAGCTTCTTTTGGTGGTCGATGGAGCGCGCCTCGATCTTGAGCGCCTTCAGCTGGCGGCGGGCGACCATCCTGCGCACGCACGACTGCAGCAGCACCAGACCGCGCAGCGAGTGGGCGTACCGGCGGCGCGCCAGCAGGCCACGCGCATGGCGCTGGATCGTGATGGCCTGCGGGCGGTGAGGAGCGGAGAGCGTCAGGCGGAGAGCGTCAGGCGGAGAGCATCAGGTGGAGGCACGCTTTGCAGGCGGCCGGCCTGGTCGGCACGCACGAGACAAAGCATGCTAAAGTCGTTCAGTACTGAATCTTTCGGGCGCTTCGCCTTCTACGGTCGTACACCGCTCGTAATGTCGGGACGTATCAGTGCGAAGCAGGATGGACGTTAAGTACACAGGCGCCGGACAACACCGCTCAGCAGAGGGAAAGGCAGACTGCATCGACAAAGACATCACCAGAGCAACACATCTGGGAGACAAAGTTACGACATTTGAGGCCACCTACCGACCGCTTCGCAGCCAAATGACCGGAGTGTCAGCCAGCGCCACGCCCGATGGGCGGCGCCACTCACCGCCCGTTCTCTGCGCATCTGCTGGTACCGCTGCCGGGCCCAGAGGCCGCGGGCGCGCGCCTGCAGGCCCACAGCCAGCCGGCGCAGCCGCTGGTGGCGGCGGCGCGCCAGCAAACCGCGCGTCTGGCTCTGCAGCAGCACGGCCGCACGCGTGCGTCGCATGTGTCGGGTCCGCCTGCCGGCCAGCCGGCACAGGCGTCAGCGGCGCCAGTCGGTGGCGCACGGCGGGCGCGGCGCCAGCGCAGGGCACCGCGCCGCGCCAGCAATCGCCACACGGCGCACCTGGCGCTGGGCACCGCGACGCCGACATGAGAGCGAGACGCAACACCAGTGAACGGGTCCTGCCGGTGAGCGAGCGGACCCTGTCGCCGACCCAGCGAGGACGACCGCTCGCCAGCGGTTCCACTGACCTGCGCGCCAGGAAGCCGCGCACCCAGCGCTGCAGCGTGCACGTGGCGCCGCGCACCGTGCGGTAGCGCTTGCGCAGCAGCCAGCCGCGCACGTGCTTCTGGATCATGATGCCACAGGCGCGCAGCCGGTCGCCGCGCAGCTTCTCCATGTAGGCCACCTGGCCGGCGCGGAAGAAGATCTTGGTGCGACCGAACTTGAACTTGTCCTCGTCCTGCAACGGCGTCAGCGCTGGTGATAGCGGCGGAGCAGCGCACAGCGACCCCACCTTTGCATGGTGGACATGACAGCGACTTTGAGAGGCGCTGCTTACGGATATAAAAGCATCAGTGGCCCGAATCCGCAAATATAGCAGGTCACATCAGTTTCGTCACAATGACCCAAATTCTTTTCTCCAAATAACCACGATCTTGGACATCCTGTTGCCTGCCAAAACGCAAAAACGCGGGCGTCACACGATAGCTCATTTTCACCAAGGTAATCAACTACCAGCTGTCTACAGTTGTCAGGTACCTTAATGAGATTGGAGAGGATGTTTTCGCAGGTCGCCCTCATGTCATTCCGCTTGATGTCCTTGGTGGTGCAGAGCACGCGATACCGATAGAAGAACTCCTGATACAACCACCTGTCATAGGGCGAGAGCAATTAACAGTCCGATCGAGTCTGCACTTGCCTTCTGTCGGCGCTTTCGACGAGCAGGCCAGACACACACACCCCAGGCCAGATACACACACTCCAGGCTGGATACACACATCCCAGGCCGGAAACACACTCCAGACCAGGTACACACCCCAGGCCAGGTACCCACACTCCCGGTCAAATACACACCAGGCCAGATACACACTCCCCAGGCCAGATACACATACCCCAGGCCAGATACACATACCCAGGCTGGGTATCGCACATCAGTTCTATGGCGATATTGCCATTGGGAGGCATATAATATCTTGTGAGCGGCTGCTTTGCGACGCCCGGTTGCGTTATTACGCCACGCCACAGATCATACTGATTGGCTGGTGGAAGAGGTAGCACCAAAAGCCGTGCGCCGAACTCGCGCCCTCCACATGGTGAGCTTTTCAAACCCTGATAGGCAGTTAATTAGCAAAATTCTCCTCTCTGGAAGGCATAGAGGGCGATTGCTTTTACCCCCCACGGCAGTTCGTCATCGCCCCGACACCCTTAAACTACAAACAGCTTCCGAACCCCGTCGCCCACGCTGGGCCTCGCCGGCTGCTCGCCTGGAGGGGTAGCCGGCGGCGCTGATGCGGATAGTCTCCAGCACGCCGCACGCGCGCAGCTGCTGCACGGCTCGGTGCGGCTCGAAGCCGAACGCCTCCTTCTGGTCGTTGGGCTTGATGCAGCGCACGTAGTGCGGGGTGGTCGAATTCAGCGTGGTCATCAGCATACTGAGAGAATCCCGGAACTGGGAGCCGACCTGCGACAGGGGCGGGAGAGGTCAGCATGCTGGGGGAGGCCCCACAACGGGAGCCGACCTGCGACGGGGGCGGGAGAGGTCAGTATGCTGGGAGAGGCCCGAGAACGGCAGCCGACCTGCGACGAGGAGTTTCCGTCAAACAGGAAATCTCCATCAAGTAACAGAATAGAGAGCGTGACCGAACTTGCCCAACGGCCGCCCATGTAAAACGTCACACCGCAGCCAGTGCCTGTGATGGAGCGAGTGCGCGGAGCCCGATGGATTCGATGTCACGCACACGGCCGGCTAGTCTGCCCGCCGGCGCGCACCGGGAGATCTGCCCGCAACTTACCGTCTTCTTGTTCTGAGCTCCAGCCTTGACGGCCGGCGCCTTGGCCGACGTCTTGCCGGTCGGCTTTTCAGCAGCGAAAAGCGCCGATACAACCGAATCCTACGGAAACACGCGCGAATTGTAACACAGGAGTTTCCTCCGACGGCGAAGGTTACACCAACACACTGCTCTGCTCAGACCGGCACACAGGTTCGGCAAACAGCACACTGGTTCAAGCACGGTCCTTATTCCTCTCTTTACCTCCCGTCATCAGCGTTTGCTGTTGTATTTCAGCGGGCGGGTCGGCTCGCTCTGTCACCCGAACCTCAGTCAGTGACTCTGCCGCCGCGCCCGGTCGCCGTCCCCCCTCCCCCTCCCCCCTCTCACCAGCCTGGCCCGCAGAACGCTGACTCCCAGCACTGCAGATGATCAGGGTGACACCCTCCAGCACGGTGTCCCACCCCACCCCTCCTCCCCCCGTCTCACCAGGCTGGCCCGTAGCACGCTGATCTGCTCCTCCAGCACGGTGTCGCGGTTCTTCTCCAGGAACCCGGCCGACTCGTACTGCACCTTGTCGGCGAAGTGGGCGATCACATACGCCGAGTTGGAGAGCCGCGGCTTCTCGAAGTGGCCCGACTTGGCGCACTTGCTGTACAACTTCTCCACCCACGACTGGTCAGAACCCTTCGGCATCTGGCGACGCGGCAGACCCGTCGTCAGAGGCCGCCGCCGCGTCGGCGGGGCGCAAACGGCCGAAGAAGGGTGCTGCAGCACCGCGACACGTCGGTCGCAGCTGGACATAAGGCAGCCCGCGGCCATCACACTTCACTGGTGTTCTGGAGGCACTCAGACACTCCTACACACCAAAACTGGTATCGGATTTGCTTCTTTATTACACAGCGCTGCACTGAAAATTCGCAAGCGCTGAAACACGCCCATTTCAGAGTTCCGCTAATACGTAGTTATGCAGGAGCAGTCTTCAAAAATTGTTCATGGGTCAACACCATGCAGCCAAATGCACTGGCTTACAACCAGACCATGAGTCAAACTGATACCCCCCTCCCACCCCTCCCCCCAGGGGCCGGCCTGTCCCACATTCCGGCGCGAACCCCGACTCGCGTGGCAGACCGCGCCACTAACGCCCGTCTGCTGGCCTACCCTGCACTCCTCGTCCAGCAGGTCCAGGACGCCCAGCCGGGTCTCGATCAGGTCGATACACGGCTGGTTGTCGTAAAAGTCGATAAAGGTCCACTCGATCTGCTCTTTAACGTACTCCTCCTGCTCCAGCTTGAACACGTGCTGAAACAGACACAGTTTAAATAGTCCTTCCTAGTTCGAAGGCGTGAAAAAAGACTTGAAACAGACAGGCCAGGTGACAACATGACAAAATTAAGGCCATGTTGGAATGGGAGCACAAAGCCAGCCTACCCCTCAGCAAAGTTTTCAAAACTATGAAACAACTGGTAACACATATCCTACGAGCGCAAAACCGCAAATGCACGAGTCCCACCCCCAAGGCACCCCAGTAACATCACAAAAAGCGTCCCCTGAAGTCGGCGACAGCGTCAGTCACCTGGTTAAACTGCTGCTGTAGCTTCTCGTTGGCGAAGTTGATGCAGAACTGCTCGAAGCTGTTGGTTTCGAATGTCTCGAAGCCGTAGATGTCGAGCACCCCGATGAACCGGTACACCTTCTCGGTGGTCTCCAGCACTGGTTGATGCGCGCCACAATGCAGGCGAACACCTGAGCGTAGATGTGCTTGGCCAGCGCGTCGCGCGACGGGTGGCCTGTGAGGACGGGGTAACGGCCGTCACAGTCCGGCCGCGCGCCGCTCGCCCCACGGCCCACTCAGCTGGCGGCGGCCGGCACTTCGCTTCTGTGAGGGCAGATTCTGCCCGTCGGTAACACGCACAGCTGAAGACTTTTCCCAATTCCCTTCCGTCGAACACAGCTACACACCACCACAGCGGTAGAGCCTTTCACCAAATGACTGGACGGTTAGTTCCCAAACAGTGTAGCCGCCAACATACACGGCCCCCGTGCACTCTCCGGGAGCCGCACCTGGAGACGGCGGTGCTCGCAGGCACACTCTCTGTACGCCCGGGCCGCAGCCCCGAGTCTGTCGTAGTGCGCACAGACCACGCAGGACGACCGGCTCAGCGGGCATCCACCAGCGGATCGGCTCAGCATATACCAGCGGATCGGGTCAGCATCCACCAGCGGATCAGGTCGCATCCACCATCGGATCGGCTCAGCATAACCAGCGGATCGGCTCAGCATCCACCAGCGGATCGGCTCAGCATCCACCAGCGGATCGGGTCAGCATACCAGCGGATCGGGTCAGCATTCCCCAGCGGATCGGCCAGCATTCACCAGCGGATCGGCCAGCATTCACCAGCGGATCGGCCGGCATCCACCAGCGGATCGGCCAGAACCCACCAGCGGATCGGGCCAGCTTTCACCGGAGGATCGCGTCAGCATTTACCGGCGGATCGGGCCAGCCCCGCCAGCGCCAGTGCACAGCGCATGGCCTACCACGTACCTCCTTGAGGTTCATGCTCTTCGTAAAGGTCTCCCGCATGGACACGATTTTGCGCTTGCAGAGCCAGTGCCGGATCTGCTCGTGGTCCACGTTCAGAAGACGCGCCACGACCGGAAGGCTCTTGTCACCCTTCTGTGAGCGGCGGAAGGGGCGCGGGTCAGGTAAGGTCAGTTGGCGACGAGAGGCACAGACCGCAGTTCACAGACCCAGCCCACAGACCCGAGCTACATAAGCCGACCGGGAAACGCAGCCAGGTCACTCGCCATACCGTCCACTGCCAGGATCTAACCGCCTGGGGTCGTGAAGGAGATACTAGAGGCGACCTCACCCGCCACGCCATTTACAACCAGTCTCCCCATACCGACATCCCCTCGCAGTGGGTCCTGTCCAGAACGCGCACAGGCGCCCGGCCGCCGCCTCACACTCGACAGACGGCGGGGCCGGGGGACCTACCGAGACCCTGCAGGCCTCCTCGCCCCCGCTCATCTCCTCGCGGAACTCGACGTTGCCCAGGTGGAGGATGGCGGCCAGCGTGCGGAAGAGGGCCGTCTGCGTCCGCCGGTCCAGCGCCAGCAGCGTCAGGGCCTCACGCGTCTGCTCAAAACACTGCGCGTCGTCTACGCCGCTGATGGTGGGCGACTCGCCCTGGTTCAGGTAGAAGAAGCCATCCTGGTGACCTGCCGGAGCGCGGTTCGGGTCCTCGTCAGCACACGGCGGCGGCGCGGAAAGAGACGCGGCCTCGCCCGGGTGGAGCAAGATCAGGTTGGGTTGAGTTGGGTCGGGTCGGGTCGGGTCGAG
>NW_023596576.1:19998631-20135568 GCF_011947565.3 Pollicipes pollicipes | reverse complement strand
AGAGAGACAGCCGGCAGCTGACCGTGGACAGGACTGAACACAGCACAGGCCTGCAGTCACAATAACGTCAGAGCGCAAAGTTGATCTCACCAGACCGCAGGCGCATGCGACTAGTATTCAGATGACAGCCCTCAGTCTCCCATCTGGTCCTCCAGCATTATCCGTCACGATACCAGGACAGAAATACAGCACACAACATGGAGGAGACACGCGGCATGGGACAACACCTTCTAACGTGCAGCGGCCATGCAGAAGCGGACGGGGGGTACCGGGGCCGGCCTCGGCTCGGGCTCGGGCTCGGGCTCGGGCTCGGGCTCAGGCTCGGGCTCGGGCTCGGGCTCAGGCTCAGGCTCAGGCTCGGGCTCGGGCTCGGGCTCCGGACTGGACTCGGGACACAGGGCTCCGAAGCAGCGGAGCGCAGGCGTGAGGTTACCGAGCCTGGACCGGGGTCGGACGGGGCGCCGGCCCATGACATGGCCACATCACGCCGCCCGCGGCGCGCCACTGCAGCACCACCGGCCTTCAATCAGCCGGCCGCAGCGCCAAAGCACGCAACGCTCGGCCGTGCTGTTGACTTTCGCCGCCATTCAACCCCGGTCATTCGTCAATGTGTCTATGACTAGGGGAAATTGTCCGTTACTTTGCAATAGCCTGAAGAATGGGGCCGCGCGCCGCTGAACTACGGCACATCCCGCCAACGCATAGTCCAATTAAGTCATTAGATCTGGGAAAACTAGAAGACTGCACGATCACATACATGCATGCGATTCCCGTTGCAAAGGATACGACTAGTTATATGATTAATGGGCTATCACAGAACGCAGAGTCACTTGAAATGTTTCGGAACGTTACAACCCTTCTATCCCTACCCTTAGACCACCGCAGCTTATCAAAATGGGTCAAGTACATGCTAATCCACCACGGTTCACTGCCTTCCTGAGACTGCAACGCGTTTGCATGGTACATGCTGCATTTATGCAACGATTCGGCCGTCCTGGTCCTCGGCTGCCGTGACCCCGTTTGACCTAACCATTGCCTTAAGGCAAGGTTTTCGCCACCTTGTCATGGCACTTGCAGGAAACACCATGAGCAGACTCCACCTCAACGCAGGTAGCATCACCGGCGTGTCGCCCAGGATAACAGGACATCTAACGACCGGAAGCAAGGTCGCCTGTAACCGGCCGACTTCGTCGAAAGCAGTCGGGGTCAGGTCAGCGGAAGTGCAGCGCCAGTGACCAGCCGTCTACCGAACCAGCGCCGAATGGTCGTGCTCGGGGAGCTCCGCAGGGCACTCTGTTTGCTGGCGGAGAGCTCGGGGAGAGGGGGGAAGGGTTGCGTCGGAGCGCACGGCGAATCACAAACCCCTTTTAACGACCGAGTCCCTCCCCTCCGGCGACACGCACCGTCTCGGCGCGGGGCCGCAGTCCGGCGACACGTCTCGGCGCGGGGCCGCAGCCCGACGACACGTCTCGGCGCGGGGCCGCAGCCCGACGACACGTCTCGGCGCGGGGCGCAGTCCGGCGACACGTCTCGGCGCGGGGCCGCAGTCCGGCGACACGTCTCGGCGCGGGGCTCGCCCTCGGCCTCCACCAGCCCGCGCGCCGCCCACCGCAGCCGAGCCCCGCCACGAGCGTGAGACCGGCCAGCTCGAGCCGCGACTCGGCCGCCCGCCGGCGGCTCGGACGCGGCGCGTACCGCCAGCGCCGCCGCCGATGACGGGGCGGGTTCGGGCGGCGCCGTGTGACCCCGCCGCCGGAGGTCAGGTCGCGGGTAACGGACCGCCACTTGGGACAGCCAGCCGCTGCCGGTGACGGCGGCAGGAACTCGGCCCGGCCGGGCCGCCGGACAGACGCTTCCGCCGGAGCCGGGGCCCGGCCGACACGGGCAGAGGCCTTCCACCCCGCCGCTGCCCGAAGCCGCGCTGCAGTACGGCCACGGCGGGCTCCGCGGCCAGGCCGAGCCAGCAGAACCTTAGCGCCGCCTCGATGCCCGGGAGGACAGACCGCGCACAGCAGGCAATAATTCGATCCTCTTCTTTGCAGCCCGCGCCGGGGTTTTAAAATGCGGGTTCCCTGACGGGCCCGCTGACCCACAGAACGTCTGATGCAGAGCACGCCACGGCGGCGACCAGAGAACGTCGAATGGCGGCCCATCGAGGGGAGGACTGTGTGCAGGGAGTCGTCCCAGGTCTGGCTGAAAACCCGTCCGCAGTCACACCGCGGCTGTGACTGAGATATGACCAGCAGCCGAGTCACACGGCCGGAAATACAACGGAAGCGGCACAAGCCAACACTGTCCAGCGCGCGCCGGCCGAGAACGGAGGCGTACCAGCGGGGTCAGAGAGGCGGGCAGCAAACCAGCAAACCCCCGGTCAGACGGCAGCGGTAGCAATTTGCGATGTTCGACCATCGCCACAAACACATCATATGGCAACAGCTAAGATTGCCGAAGCCTGTCCGTTCCCATGCCCGTGCCATAAGCCACGTTGCTGTTCAAATCATCTCACCGCCGACGGCGGATACTGGCGCCGCTGAGGAACTTGGTCGGAAGCCACTCGGAGCCCTGCGGCCAGAGGCCAGATGCCGCGCCCCAGTGTCAGTCAGCTCGCACGGAGAGAGGCTCGGGCGCGCGCCAGCCGAGGTTCAGCCACGGTCTCGCACAGATCGGGTTATGGACCAGCCTTGTCCTGGGCGCACCGGGCTGACTGCCGCGTGACCGGCGCCTGACGCGCCCACTCCAGTCAGGTGGCGGCGGCAGTCCCGCCACCTCCACCTCGTGGCACGCGCCGTCTCACTTTGTCCCATGTTCTGGTCTATATACAACACAACGCATTAGTCTATAGGAAGGTCAGGATCTATACACTGTAAATCCCTGCCAGTATACCAGCCCCAGCCAGCAGCCACATAAGCAGCACGGCGGCCAGCCACTGATTGTCCCGACACTGAGCGTCAGTCCCACGGACGCCACGGCCACCTCCACCACACCAGCGGGCCACCGCATCAGAAGCGACCGGCGTCACTGCGTCGGGCCGGGGCCGAGCGACGCCGCGCCAACTGACTGTGCGACAGCTGCAGCAGCGGCAGCGGCAGCAGCCGGCCGACCGCGGCCACGCCCGACCGACGCCGACGGTCCAGCAGCGGCGGCGGAGGCGGCGGCTCCTGCAGTGCGCGACCCTCCAGCACCTCCAGCAGCCCCGGGTTGAGCAGGATCGGGTCCGGCCGGCCGGCGCCGGCAGCGGCGGCAGCGGCGGCAGCGGCCGGCGAGCGGGTCTGCTCCAGCGGCGGAGCGACCGACGGCCGCGGCGCGGGAGGCGGCGGCGTCTGCAGCACACTGACGGGAGGCGAGGCTGCTGCCTGCCACTGCCACCGGCTGAACAGGCTGGCCAGCCGCTCACGGAACGTGCCGACCGCCGGAGAGCCGTCCGCCGCGGCCGGAGAGCCGTCCGCCGCGGCCGGAGAGCCGTCCGCCGCGGCCGGAGAGTCGGCCGCTGCGGCCGGAGATGCGACTTGCGCGGCCGCCAGAGACGACGGCGTCGCGCCGTCACCGTCGCCGTCGGCGGGGTTGGGCGCCGAGAGCGGTGGCGGGGCAGCGTCACTCTCCGGGTCCAGCGGGTCGGCCGCAGCCACGCCCTGGTCATCCAGCTGCAGCACGGCCGGCGCGCCGGCGCCCAGGCCTAGCCATGAGCTGACCAGCTCGCCCAGCGCGCCCTCGTCGTCGCCGCCCAGGCGCTCCGACTCAGCCACCACCTCGGCCATGTCTGGGTCGGCCATGGCGCGGTCGAAGCCGAGCATGGTGGCCGCTGAGCGCTGCCCGCCGGCTGAGCAGCGCCGCCGGACCGGATGTCACCGCCGTTCGGTCACAGTCGCTGCCAGACCGAGCGACGGGCGGTCCCGCAGGCGGGCCGGGAGCCCCACGCCGCGTCTGTCGCCGCCGCCGTCCACGAAACACTCCCAGCCACGTCGCGACACAGCTCAGGTCGCCTTCTGTCGGCGCCGGCGGGGCGTCACGCTCGCCGCGCCGTCCGTCGTCGCACGCTCCGGCAGCGTCGCACCTGCCTCGTCTCACGCACAGCAGCTCCGCTGCGGCAGCGGCGCCCCGGCCGCCGGCTATCGGCCGAGACCCGGCCCGATAACGCCAGCCCCGATAGCGGCCGGCCGGCGGCGGCAGACATCGGATGGGGCCGTCGCGGCCCGGCACGCAAGCCCAGCTCGTCACGAGCGTCCCGCCGAGCTGGCGTGGTCGTGTCGACCGCGAGTGGGGAGGGCGGCGCCGGTGGAAGCGCGAGTCGCAGCCAAGCGCGGCCGCGGACCGGCGCGTGGCGGTATCCGGTGCCTCTGGTGCGTTCTGCCCGCCGGCCTGCTCAAGGCGAGTGACGACCCCGCCGTGACACGGACCGGGAGCCGTCCGGTGACGCGGCGCCTGACAGCGGGAGCCGTCCGGTGACACAGCGCCTGACAGCGGGAGCCGTCCGGTGACGCAGCGCCTGACAGCGGGAGCCGTCCGGTGACACAGCGCCTGACAGCGGGAACCGTCCGGTGATGCAGCGCCTGACAGCGGGAGCCGTCCGGTGACGCAGCGCCTGACACGGGAGGCCGCGCGGCGCGCAAGAAGTGCTGCCGGCCCAGCGCCGGCCGACACGCGGGGATGGGCCGGTGGGCGATATCATGCCGCCGAGAGGCCCCAATCGAACAACGCACCAGGCTGCAGCTGAAGGTACAGCATGCGGACCAGCCGTCGATTGATGCTAACAGCCCGCTGATGGCTCTCAATGGCCAATAACAGACAGACACGCGATCATCCGCACGAACACGGAAACGTTAACAGCTCACGCATGTCCTGCGCGCCTGTCTGATTGCCTGCATGTCTCTGTCTGTCTCTGTCTCTTCTATGTCCTCACCTTCGCTTCTGTTCTCACATCCCTGTCTTTTTCTTGCCCGTCCTGTCCTCCCCTGCCCTGCCCTACCCTACCCTACCCTGCCCTGCCCTGCCCTGCCCTGCCCTGCCCTGCCCAGCCCAGCCCAGCCCAGCCCAGCCCAGCCCAGCCCAGCCCAGCCCAGCCCAGCCCAGCCCAGCCCAGCCCAGCCCAGCCCAGCCCAGCCCAGCCCAGCCCAGCCCAGCCCAGCCCAGCCCAGCCCAGCCCAGCCCAGCCCAGCCCAGCCCAGCCCAGCCCAGCCCTGCCCTGCCCTGCCCTGCCCTGCCCTGCCCTGCCCTGCCCTTTCTGCTGTCCTGTCCTGTCCTGTCCTGCCATGTGTTGTGCTGTGGTGTGCTGCGCGATGCTATGCTATCCTGTCATATTCTCTCTTCTTTTTCCGCTCTCTGTTACTTCCTCTTCCCATCCCGTGCTCTGCTCTGCTCTGAACTACAACGCGCAGTGTTGGTTCAGCTCTGCTCCCTCTCCTCGTTTCCTATCCCGGCACGCTATGCGTGAGCCCATCACGCACAAAAACGGTAATGGAGAGCAGATAATGAGAGGGCAGCGGGGCCGCGGCCTCACGGCCCGCCAGCCCGCCCGAGCGCCGGAGCGCCGAGCGGCGCCGTTCGCCCGGCCCGTCACAGACGACAGCGCCAGTTCCACGAGCGGCGCCGCCCGCGCTTAAGTCCCTGGAGCCGGCTGGCGGCGCAGTGCCGCAGTGCCCCCTCGACAGGGATACGCACTGCAGCATCCGCCGGCGCTGGTTGCTGTGGATGCGAGCAAACGGATGACAATTTAACCGGCGGAGAGTTACCCCCGCAGCGCTCGCAAGGAATTCAGACGCGCGTCCCGACGACCGATCTCGCACGCAAACTGCGACCTGAAGCACGGCTCCTCGCACCGTGTTTGGGCGGCCCGGCCCGATCCGGCGGGTGCCGGCCGGTCGCGTGCCGCCGTTGCTGGGCGGCCCGCCCGGCCCGGACGACCCCGTGCCGTGCGCGCTGCAGCCGTCGGGCCGGCGTCTCCCGAGCAGCGGCCGCCGCGCCAAACAAGGCGTAACGCTCGACGGTCGGCTCCACGGACGGTCCGCGGATGGGTGGGAGGCCACAGATGGCCAGCCACGCGCTCCCCCGGTCAGCGCACAGTACAGTCCCCCGCCCCCGCGCACCGGCTATATCTCGACACACGGCGCGGGTTTAGGGTATCATCCCTAGCGTTATTGAACGCGTTACCAGGACAAAATACAGCAGTATCGCCGGCCCAGGCAAACGTCAACCGGTCCCTACAATAGCCGACGTCTTGGCACAAGTAATGAAAACAGGCGACGGGAGAATATGTAAATATAGCGCGTGAAACCGCGAGACATGGGATCGCCTCGAGTGACAGCCGACTGACAAGCTGAATAGCTATTGGTACGTCACACCAGGGCGGCCCGCAGCGGCCCAGGTCCGCAAAACGGGGCCAGCCATCACACAACATAACTGAAATGGAATGCGTTGAGTTTTGAAGCCAGTGATCATCAGGCGTTTATAATCTAACAGGCGTTTCGCACTCGAAGGCAACATTGGTTCGATCTATCCCCTGGAAAATCAGCTCCAAAATGCAGAGTGGGGCCCCACCCAGAACAAAGCAAAGGCACATTCGTACATACCTTGCGATTCACAATCAGCTCACGGCTGTCCGCCGTGAAGCGCGACAAAACGCCGGACACCGCCGCAGTCCCGCACGGCGCGTCCGGCAAGTCCCTCCTGCAGTCACGCGCCCGCAGTCTCCCACCGCACAACACACTAGCACGAAGTGCCGATCTGACCCGTCACCGACGGCACCGGAGACCAGGACATCAGCTGCCGGCGCCGAACGCCCTCCTCGGCACACAACCCGAGCTCGGTCCGCCGCCTGGCGCGCGGCGCCGCGTCTGAAGCGCAACGCGGTGGCGTGTGCGAGCGGCTCGTGCGGCGCGGCGACTGCCGGGCGGACGGCCGGAACGCGCGGCGGCGGCGGCGGCGGCGGCGGCGGCGGCGGCGGCGGCGGCGGCGGCGGCGGCCGGCGCCCAAGACGTACTCCGGTCACCGGGGCCAGCGGCATTATCATCATAAAGGGCTGGACCGGGAAATAAAACCAACACGGGCGAAAACCGAGCGGCCGCCGCGGCCGCACCAACCGTCATTTACATGAGAATCGGCGGCGCACATGAAGTGGGCCATCGCGGTCAACAGCGTCGCGGGGACCCGGCCGGCTGGCGACGGCCGTCTGACAAACCGGCGACCGATGTGACCCCGGCGTGCCATGGCGTCGATGGCGCTCTCGCCGCGCCCCGGCGGTGGCCGCGCGCTCGGGGACCGACGGCCGGCCGGGGCCGGGGCCGGGGTCAGCGGCGGCCGACCTCTGCCGACGGGCGCCGGCCGCGCCACCGACCGCAGCGGCGGCAGACGTGCCGCGGAGCCGACGGGTGCGCGGCGCGCAGTACTGGACCATAGGACCACGGATGCCAGCCGATGCCGTCCGGAACGCATGACCCGGGGTCTCTCAGCGACACATCCGAATCAACGCCGGAGCGCGGTCATTGACGCGAATGTAGATGAAACACTAGGCCACTTTTGTGAGTGTCACTTTTTAAATCAGTCTAAGGGGGAGGGGTAGCTGAGACGATATGGTAGACCTAAACTATCTCCAAATTATGAGCTCTCTCCAGATTTCGGCCCCTTTAAGCTAAGTTCACGATGTCAACATACAAAGCGCCTTTTTAACAAATATTTGGTCGATTCCAAAACTTGTTTGATCCCTCCCACTTAAAGGCGATGTGAAGCTGCATTTATGTAAAGCTTAGAAAGGGACGAGAACCAAATAAAAATCCTAGTAAATCGACCAGCTGTAGTGATCACCGAAAAAGTGCCTTTATGCACTCATCAATGGTGACGAGAAAAAGATGCTTTATGCAGAATGGCGTGACCTGACCAGTATAGAGGCTATACAACAGACTTGTGTACACTGTAAGAACGTACCTATATAACAAATAAACCTGAAATGCAACAGCTTCTCAACCGACATGTGGATAATGGGAAAGACATACAAGGTAAATGTAGCTGGTGACTGTCACCAGCGACCGTTGGCAAAGCAGTGGACCAACGCTGTGACACGTGTTGAAAGTTGCATAAACCAGAAATGTCTTGAACTAGCAGTGTTTTGACATTATGAGCTCTCTGTGCTGAAAACAATTGTCCTTTAGCACACCAGGAGGATGTGGTTAAACGATGCTATTGCTAAATTATTCGTCATACTGAGAAAAACTGACGTTTGAAAACTGTGCTCTTGGTCAGATTTCTTTGAGAAAAAAAATCCGCCAGCACTACCAAAGGATTTCTTCCAAAGGGACGATAACTTCCGTCGATATCATTTTCTGTAGCGCAACCAGGTGAGAGACATACCGAGGAAATGGACTTCACACCGTTCCGTCCGAAGCGCACCATAGCTCATCCCGACAGCTCTGTTGGTTAGAGCGCCTGCCTTCTTGGGTTAGTCCTTCGAAAGAACACAGTGACGCCCCTGCTAGGCCAGCATTCACGCTCGAACGTACGACTTTCGAGGCACAGCGGAGTAAGGCAGCGCCCAAACTACCAGCTCTGCGCTATCGCTGATATCCCGTGCCGTCCTCTGCGTCATGTCGGGCAGCCGGGGCCCGTGGTCAGTCAGCGCCGGGACCCGCGGTCCGGCGCGGGGCCAGCAGCCCGGCCGCCCGGCCCGGCGCGACGGCGGCCGCCGGCCGGACCCGGACGGCCCGGGCGAGGCGGCCGCCCCCGCGGTGCCGCGGCCATTCACTGTCGCCAATAACACGTACATCAATTACGGTGGTGGCGGCGGCGCCGCCGGCCGCGCGGCGCGCCGCCACCGCCGCGCGGCCGGCCCTGTTTTTCAATCGGACGCCAGTCGGCGCTAATCCTCCGGGCCGGCGGAGGGGTCTCCAATTACGCTCAGTTCGTTGGCCGGCCGGGCGCCCGGCGGCCCGCTGACCCCGATCTCCAGTAATGTCCCCCCCCCCCCCCCCCCCCCGTGACGGGATCGTCCAGCCTTTCCTGAGATGAACGCGCCCGAAACCCTACGGCCGGATCTCGCGGGAGGGCATAACCTCGCCACACTGGCAGGAGGACGCCCTTGCTACCGACCGCAGTCTCGATTACGACCCTTTTCAAAACCGCTGTTAGGAACCCATCGTCTTCGCCTCCTCGTCTCACCCATCGCCTTCGGTCGATGACCTCATGCAAACTTGCGTCAGGGTCACCAGCACCGCACGTGTGCCGTCAGTGGCACTAATCCCCCGCTGACGAGGGCATCATGTCCCGCGCACCACACAGGTCAGGATCAGTCCCCGCGTCGTGCTTCACTACCGCATCCAGCACCCGCTCCCAGCACCTTCAGCCACGAGAACAAGCTACCCCTTCCAAAGCGATACTGCCCTGACAGCATGCTTTGCGGCCAAGCTCCCGTTTCAGATATGGGATGGACGGCACGTCTTCCGCTCTTGCTTGCGGCATCATTTAAAAAAAGACAAAATTAACGACACAGCAAGCCCTCGTTTGAACAAGGCGAAGTTGACGACACAGCACGCCCCATCCGAACAAGATAAAGTTCACGACACAGCACGCCCAAGTGCCGTGTTAGATGAGACAAACGTCAGATGAAACTCGAATGAACGTCACAACCCGTCACAAATATGCATGCACAAAGAGCATGACCCCTGCCGGAAGCCACTGATCAAACAATCTACCATTGATGGCGCCGCTGCGCGTAACGCATACCACGGATCCGATAAATGACTGACGGCCCCAAAGCGGCCGGATCTAATCCGCCATCGTGCTGGCTTTTGTGCGCCTTGCCATTACTTAACTAATTGTTCGTACGATAATTTTGGTGTCAAATTTTTAGTGCCTGCTTAAGACAGCTGACACAGATAAGAAATGACACTCCTGCCGCTCTTTGCCGTGCGATGCGGGGAGAAGGGCGTGCTGTGCGAGAGACAAGCGCTGCAGTACTTACCGTAATATCCAGACTGTCTCTTATGTTGGCTGGCTGCAGACCAGTCGACCAATCAGTGACGATTACAGAGATTCATACCAATGTTGTTATGGGATTTACAAAGGACAAATAAACAGCGGCCGGCCTGTAGCCTGGCAAAGCCAGATCGGTCCCACCGTACGGAATGACAATTGGCAGCCTCAGACAACAGCACTGCGCCAGATGGAAACCATGTGCATCTGCTATGTGATCCGTCATCATGGCTTGCGCTTCATGATCTGCTTTAATTCTAGCAGAGACTTTAAGCGAGATGTTGAGCAGACCGCACTTATACTGGTCGTACGTGCAGAGCACATCTGCACCAGCTGCAGTGCAAATATAGCTGCACGTGTTGTTTTCCCACGTGCCGTGCCGACCCTCGTCCGACTTGGCGGGTCACGACCACCGCACGGCGGCGCAACCAGGCCGAGTTAAGCCGCGACCGGGCCGCTCGAGTTGAAACCCGACACACGGTGTCGCTCCACGGACGCCTCTCCGGCTCAGCGGGCCGCACAGTGTCGCCCCACGGACGCCTGCCCAGCGCAGCGGGCCGCATAGTGTCCCCCAACGGACGCCTGTCCGGTGCTGTCCGGCGCAGCGGGCCGCACAGTGTCGCCCACGGACGCCTGTCCAGCGCAGCGGGCCGCACAGTGTCGCCCAACGGACGCCTGTCCAGCGCAGCGGGCCGCACAGTGTCGCCCACGGACGCCTGTCCAGCGCAGCGGGCCGCACAGTGTCGCCCCACGGACGCCTGCCCAGCGCAGCGGGCCGCACAGTGTCGCCCAACGGACGCCTGTCCGGTGCTGTCCGGGGCAGCGGGCCGCACAGCGTCGCCCACGGACGCCTGCCCAGCGCAGCGGGCCGCACATTGCCCCCCCCCCCCCCCCCCCCCCCCACTCCGCCCCCACGGACGCCAGTCCGGCGCGGCAGGCCACAGTGTCGCCTCGCGGACGCCCGTGCGGCGCAGGAAGTTGCGACTCTGCTGACCTACCTCCCATGTCCTTGAGCTTTTTGGCATACAGCTTCAGCTGCTTCTTGTACTTCTTGACCTGCTCCGCAAGATTATCAATCTTCTCCCGCAGGTCCTGCAAGAAAGAGCACACACAGCGGTTATCATTACAGCCAACGAACTTGTGATATACTTATACCTGAAAAAAATTGGCTCAAATTCCGGCCCATCAGTCCGCCACCATTGCCGTCAGGCTGTTCGCGATGTCCAAAGGCTTACCACAAATATGTTAAGTTTCTGACGAAATGCGCTCCATGGACCTGTTTTTAACAAATCGGTTTATTACAATTTCGAAGGCATTTCACGTCCGAGACGGGTGGTATTGGTGGCTCCCGCCCCACGCCGGCGTGCTGACTGGTTTTCTGCCGCGCCAGATGCGGATGCGGGGCCGCGTGGTTCCCGGACTGGCCGCGGGAGCGTTCTACGGACCTGACAAAAGGCCTCAGGAATTTTTACCGAAATCGTTTAAACAAGGGGACTTGTTAAACAACGGGGACTTGACCAACATAAAAATTTTTGGAAAGCTCAACGAAATTCTGAGCCATGTGCTATTTGGCAGGACAGTATGAGGAGATGCGGGCAAAATGAGGCACAAATGCGCTCGGCCTACCTTGTTAAGGCCAAAAGCCCAGCTCAAACCGTCCAGCAGCCTCCATTGTACAGGCAGAACCCTCAGCGGATCTGCATACACATCACAGGCTAGTCCGTTCCCCACGTCAAGACCCCGACACAGACGAACCGCCGCGAGCAGACCCGTCTCAAGGTTCTCTGGCACCGCGGTTCAGCCCAGGCCACTCTGCCGCATATCATCCCGAACAAGGCGCCGCCGGGCCTTCGCAGGGCGGCCGCCCCGCACCGGAGCCACAGCCGGCCTCACGCACCACCGGCGGGAGCCCACAGCGCCGTCAGACCTTCGCAGGGTGGCCAGGCCGGCACCGGAGCCACAGACGGCCTCACGCACCACCGGCGGGAGCCCACAGCGACGCCGGACTCGCACAGCGGCCAGCCCGGCACCGGAGCGACGGACGGCCGCACGCACCACCGGCGGGAGCCCACAGCGCCGCCGGACCTTCGCAGGGTGGCCAGCCCGGCACCGTAGCGACGGACGGCCGCACGCACCACCGGCGGGAGCCCACAGCGCCGCCGGACCTTCGCAGGGTGGCCAGGCCGGCACCGGAGCCACAGACGGCCTCACGCACCACCGGCGGGAGCCCACAGCGCCGCCGGACCTTCGCAGGGTGGCCAGCCCGGCACCGTAGCGACGGACGGCCGCACGCACCACCGGCGGGAGCCCACAGCGCCGCCGGACCTTCGCAGGGTGGCCAGGCCGGCACCGGAGCCACAGACGGCCTCACGCACCACCGGCGGGAGCCCACAGCGCCGCCGGACTCGCACAGCGGCCAGCCCGGCACCGTAGCGACGGACGGCCGCACGCACCACCGGCGGGAGCCCACAGCGCCGCCGGACCTTCGCACAACGACGAGCCCGGCACCGGAGTCACAGACGGCCGCACGCACCACCGGCGGGAAGCCACAGCGCCGCTCTCGGCCGGCGCCGTCACGCCACACCACTACAGCGCGCGCGTCCCGTCCGGCTGCCGGGGAGGGGCGGTTGACGGGCGGCGGCTGGCACGGGTGCGAGCCGCGGAGGACCGCCGCCGGCCGACACCAGCTGGTGTGTGTGGGGGGGGGGGGAGGGGATGAGATCGCGGAGAACTGGCCGCCCGCCCGCCATCACTGGAGTGGGGTCCAGACCACGAAGGACACCGCGCCCAGGCGCTTCACCGCCAAGCCGCTCATCACAATGCGACCAGGCGCTGTCCGTCACTTCCGCCACTCTAACCAATACAAGTGAAGGAGACACGAACCTATTCCAATGACGCACGCTCCATGAGTCACCCTACCGACATGTGCGTCATCGCCCCAGCTAATGACAGGGCAGCGGCCGAACGGACCGGAGACTCGTCACCAGCGGGCGGAAGAGACGAGCGGCGGCGTCGCTCCAGGCTCAGGATTGGCTGTCGGTCGCGTGCGCCAACTCTAACGAGAAAGTCTGCCACGTCCCAGCTATGAATTCAGAAAAGGCGCCTGGTGGTGCGAGACGGGCCGGTCGCTCACGCCAACCGTCGGCACGGCGTCAGCTGTGTGGTCGGGCACCTCACACCGCCATGGGGGGCGTACGGCAGGACTGGACGGCTGACTGCCGACCGTTCTAGCCGGATTCAACAAATACCGTACGTGAACCTGCTCCTAATCAACCCTCACATCAAGCACTGGTTTAAAATAACATCGGTGACTGGATGGTTCGAAAGCATGGACTACTTAACCATGCAGCCTATTTGTGTTGCCTCTCACCAGAATCAAGGTCGCCTATCTTGCAGCCTTACACTGCCTGTCCAGCCTGACAAGAAAGCGCACAGAAGGGACCGCACCTGTCCTACCAGCGTGGCCCACTCAAACGGACGGGGGGCGAGCAGCAGCGGCCGCCGGGCGAGCCAAAAGTGGCTTCAGAGGGCGGGCCGAGAGCAGGCCCAGAGCGGCCCGAGCGGGCGGCCCGAGAGCGGCCAGAGCGGGCGGGCCGACAGCAGTAAGAGCGGGCGGGCGGTGCCACTCACCAGGTTCTCGGAGGTGAGCCGCGTGATCTCGTGCAGCATGATGGCTTCGTTCTGGCCGGGCTGCGCCTGGCCCAGGTTCTGGCTGATGAGTCGCTGCTGGCGGTCGTTGTCGGCCTTCAGATGACTGAGCTCCTCGCGGTACTCGGCCTCCATCTGCAGCAGGCGCACGCGCTCCTCCTTCTCCAGGTGCAGCTCCTCCGCCAGCTGCCTGCAGGCGACGCCACACAACGGGCGCCGGTCAGCGCGCCGCTGGCTCAGCGGAGCACCCGCGTTCTGAGCAGCGACGCCAGTGCTCGTGCAGGAGGGCATACGGGGCGTAAATACCTCGCACGCCAGCCGGGGATACATCGCGGCCTTCAATCGCGGGATGAAGCGGGCCAGGAGCGTGACGTCACGACCCCACACCCACCGGCGGCGTGCACGGCGAGCGCCGCCGGCGCGCGGCTCCGAGCGGCGCCGCGACTGTCGAGAGCCGGCGGCGGCGCGCCGCTCCATGGGCCCGGCCGGGGTCGCGGCGACCGCGGCCGCGGCCGGCCGGCCACCGCAGCCGCACGACGCGGCGGTCGGCCGGCGCGCGACCCCCCCGCCGCCGCCGCCGCCGCCGCCGGCCAGGGGCGCCGCGAGGCGGGCGCGGCTCGCGCGGCGGGCACGTTCTCTCGGGTCTCCCGTCGAAGGACCCAGTGGGCCGTCACGCGAAGTACGGGAAAAACCTCAGGATGGCGTGACGGAGTGCACGCCAGCTGTCACAGTATCCCCTGATGCGGGGAAGAAGCCTAATAATGGACTCAGACGTCTCTGTTGTTCAGGATAAAACGTTGAGCTTAATGAGAGACGCGTGAAACCCGCATCATTTTGGTGCATAACAACGCTCGCTACCAAGCTGCAATAAAATGGGTGTCTTCCTCCATTTAGACAGGCCGACACCATGGGACTACTGGGACCACATCACTGGTTTGAAGAAAACAAATTATATATATATATATATATATATATATATATATATATATATATATATATACCTCTGTTTGTCTCTTCATACAGGTTCTGCCGTTTCGGGCCCACCGATAGCTGGCATCAGTTGGCTTAGAATACTCCGAACTAAATAGGTCATGATATATTGCAACAAGGCAAATTGGTTCGTTTTCTTGTTTTTTTTTGACAATTGAGAGCAATGGGATCAGCAGTTACCTACCCCTCTAAGCATCCTAAAGATTCCGGAAGCCGTGGCAGCCTGGCCCTCCACACGGCAGCGCTGTTGGCTGCACGTGTAGAGTAGAGCGCAGACGTAGTTTTGCGGGGCCCTTACCAAGTGAGCCCGGCTCCGCTGGCGAGCGGGCTGCTTCACAAGCTCTTTCGCAGCTGCAGGAACTCTACATTACACTCACTCGAGAGCAGCTGCTGGCAGACAGACTAGCCAATGAGCCACATTGCTAGACCAGCAAACGCGAAAGTTTCCTCCACTGAGCCGAGTCAGACACCATCAGCACCCGCAGACTGGTGTCCGCCCGTTCTCAACCCACCACGTGAACGGTAGCACAGCGTCCATCGCTAGCCAGCACCGTTCGGCTCCGCACGCCGCACGGCCCCACCCCGCACCCTGCCACGCGCCAGAGGACGCCAGCCGAGCCCCACCGTCCGAGGAGACGGACGTCGGCGCCCACCTGTTGATCTGCTTCTGCGTCTCGAAGGCCATGAGCACCTCGCCCTCCTCGCTCGTGTCGCGGTCCTCCATCCGGCGCAGCGGGAGGCTGGCGTTGTTGGCGATCACGGTCCGCAGCTGGATGCATTCCTCGCGCCGCCGCTCCACTTCGTCCTGCGGCATGCACGTAACGCTCGCGTCAGGCGGTGTCGATAAGTGCCGAGACGGGCGCGGAGAGTGGGACGGCGGTAAAGACGCGGTCACAGCAGCGTCGATCAGGCCAGGACAGTGGGACGGCGGTAGCGCCGTCACAGCAGCGTCGATCAGGCCAGAGGAGTGGGACGCTCAGTGATGTGCGACTAGCCTTAAGCTGGTGCTGACCTAATGATTATGAGCGCAGCAACTGCAACGATCACTTCGAACACTGGTGTTCAAAGCAACACACGGATCCCAAATACGACCGGATGTTTCCCACCATTTCAACGCGCTGCTGAGCATCGGTCTATCGTTGGCATTCTCAACAGACGGGCACGGAGCCGGTCAGCGGGGCGGCATCTGTGCTGACCCCAGCCGTCGGCGCGTGTCTCCGTGCGCGGCCGACGCACCTGGATGGCGTGGAACTGCAGCATCAGATCGTTGCCGGGGTCATCGCCGCTGCCCGAGGCTATGCTCTGGCGCAGCTTCTGCAGGTCGGCCTTCTGCTTGGCGTTCTCCATCTCCAGATCCTGCAGCTGAGGGCGGGCCGGGGGGAGGTCACGTGCCAGCGCGCAGCAGCCCGCCGCGCCCGGGCACGGCTGGGGCCGAGCCGGGCGGGGAGGTCACGTGCCCGCGCGCAGCAGCCCACCACGCACGGGCACGGCTGGGGCCGAGCCGGGCGGGGAGGTCACGTGCCCGCGCGCAGCAGCCCACCACGCACGGGCACGGCTGGGGCCGAGCCGGGCGGGGAGGTCACGTGGCAGCGCGCAGCAGCCCGCCGCGCACGGACGTCAGTCACTGACGTGCGTGCGCGGGTCTTTTGGAGCGCTGACGTCACAGACAGCGCAGCTGGCCACCCTGACCAGATGGAAACTACGAACTTCTAAACTGGGATGGCTACACAGATACTTCATCATCCGATGGCGCATACCAATCCCCACAAACGCATTCACCAAATAGACTCAAGCAGGACATAATGGCAAAAACAAGACGACGGCCGGCGCCAGCCAGCTCCGGCTGGTGCGGCCGGCGGCTGGAACCCCACCCACCCGGATCTGGTCATGCGCCTGCTTGTTCTCGCTGTCGGGCGTGGCCTGCTCCAGACGCTCCAGTCGCTTGGCCAGCCGCTCGCGCTCCGTCTCCACCTCCTTCAGCTTCTGCTGCAGCTTCAGCACCAGGTTGACGTCCGGCGAGGCCTGGTGCACACGCGGGCCGTGTCGATCGGGTGGCGCTCGCGCACGGGGGTTACCGAGAGCGGCCGGGGGACGGCGCGCGATGTCCGCCACAACACGGCCGGGAGACGACAGCGTGTGATGTCCGCCACAGCACGGCCGGGGAACAGCGCGTTATGTCTGCCACGGCAGGCATGTCAAGACCAGGCGGGTCGGAAATAAAGATGCAACGGGAGATGCTTATAAGACCAGGCAAAAACGACACTAAGCATCTGCGCGCTCGGGATGAAATGGAAGCATTTGCTTCAAAACATTCAGAGGCGCTGCACTGACGGAGATTGCAAGACCTCATCAGCAACAGTACGTACAGCCTGTGGCCACCCCTAACGAGTCGTTGCCAGCAGACGGAACGCACCTTGCGCTCCGGCACCACAATGGTGCGCTCCAGGTCCGGGTTGCCGTTGTGCTTGCTCCAGTCGATGGCCTCCAGCTTGCGCTCAGGCTGCTCGCTGCTGCGGGACCGCACCGAACCGTAGCCGACGTCCTGCCGGCGGACAGGGGGCGTCGGTCTGGCAGGCCGGCTCTGGGGCTGACGGTGTGTCGGTACACTGTCAATGTCAGCTCGCGGGACAGCGGGCCGGGCCAGCCACTGCCAGCGGGGGACTGACAATGCCACGGAACCGAGAGAGGTGTCAGCTGACACATGTAAGTCCCGGCCACACCGATCCAGTCATGAACACCAGCGTCATGATGGCACCATCGCCACCATTACTACCATGAGTCCGCTACAGTGCTACATTTGGAGGGCATTTGCGCAGGACTTTACCAAACAGCCAAAGCTTTGCTGGGGTCAGTCAAGCAGGGTCATCCTCGACTGGGGATGGGGCTCACGCTGAGCTCGTCGTGCAGGTCGGAGGTGATGCTGGGCAGGTCGGAAGCGTCGTCCCGGGCTGCCTCCGTGGTCGCCTCGCTCGCACCGCTCACGTTGCTCGACGACCTCTGCAACGCGGGCACGGCCGCTCACTGGTCAGTGCGCACGGCGACGACACGCGCCCGACGAAGACGGGAAGGGGCACGAGGGCCGAGGGTTGAGGCTGAGCGCAGGGCAGCGCTGAACGCGGGCCATCAGACTGCGCAGTTTCTCAGTGCGGGACATCAGACTTTAGTCTCAACGCGGGCCATCAGACTGCGCAGTCTCTCAGCGCGGGACATCAGACTGCATAGTATCTCAACAACAATACGTTTACTTATTTATGACAATATACCCACATCAAATACTTCGGGACTCTCAGACTCTGACAACCACCGAACATCCCGCGAGAAGCCAGACTGTGTTGGGAGCGGCATCAATGGAGCAGGTGTTGACTTTGCCAAGGCACGCCGTCGCCACGGGCGTCCGGCGCCCGCGGCGCACCACTGCCGCCGGCGACCGGTGTCCAGCGGCTCACCTGGTGTATCACTGCCGCGGGCGGCCGGTGCCCGCCGGGCTCACCTGGTGTACCACTGCCGCCGGCGGCCCGTGCCCGCCGGGCTCACCTGGTGCGTCTTGCCGCCGCGGGCGCGCTGCAGATCACGCTCCAACGTCTCGTTGCGCTGCTCGAGCCGGGCGTTCTCCTGCACGAGTCGCTGGTACGCGATGCGCTCCTGATCATGCTCGGCGTTCAGCACGCTCTTCTCCAAGTCCACCTTTGTCTTCAGCAGCTCTGAAAGACGGATGAGGAGGGGAGAGGTCAAGCTGGAGCAGCCCGCGACGGATTTCAATGTGCAGGGCTTGTGCATGTCTCTGGAATAAGCACATCGGTTTTTTTCCAGCATAGCAAACGAGAACACTCAACAACAACAAAGCATTGGTGATAAACTTGAGGACACGTATAGGTACGCCTGTCCCTGGACTCGCACCTTTCGACTCCTTCTCTTTTGCCTGCTTCTCCTGTTCGTTTTGCAGAATCTGCTGCCGCAGTTTCTCGTTCTCCTCGTTCAGCCGCTGAATGCGATCCTGACCCTCGCGCTCAATCCGATCCTTCTCGTTCACCAAGTCCACCTGAAGCCGCATACAACGGTAAACTGTCAGCGACGAACATGGCAACTGCGCCAAGCGTCTTAACGGGGACACGCCGCTCCAATTGTACAATGTGCACGTCATGAATCCAACGCCAAACAGGGCAGGACGTCATCTGACGAGAACGAGTGAGTATTTCCCCGCCTGGTCACAGCGCTCCTGCTCCAGCTGCTGCCGGAGATGCTCCAGCTCGGACTCACCTTGTCACAGCGCTCCTGCTCCAGCTGCTGCCGGAGCTGCTCCAGCTCGGCCTCCAGCTCAGCCAGGCGGCCCGCCTGCCGGCGCAGCTCGACCGACTCGGTCTTCAGCTTCTTATGCTCGGCCGCCAGCTGGTCGTACTCGCGCTGGCGCTGCTTCAGGCTCGAGTGTTCCCCCGACTGCCGGACGCCGCAGGTGGCGTAAGGTAACAGCGAGGCACGAGCAGGCGCGCGGCGCCACGGTCCGGACCACGTCCGGCAGCCAGCGTCCCGCCGGAGAGTGAGGCACGAGCAGGCACGTGGCGCCACGGTCCGGACCACGGCCGACAGTCAGCGCCCCGCCGGGGAGTCAGGCACGAGCAGGCGCGTGGCGCCACGGTCCGGACCACGTCCGACAGTCACCGCCCCGCCGGGGATGAGGCACGAGCAGGCGCGCGGCGCCACGGTCCGGAACCCGTCCGGCAGTCAGCGCACCGCCGGGAGTAACGGAAGCAGCAATCACCTTTGAGTTCGCCACAAAGGTACTGAGTGCAGTAATCATGATGGAATTGTGGGTCCAGCTCACATGAACACTTACGTGGTCAACAAGATCTGGTGGACACCAGCCATATTTGCACACGACGCATTTGATATACACTACGGAATGAACATTTGCGTTCACGTGCTCATGTCACCATGTTCAAGAGGCTGTCGAAAAGAAGGATCCGATATCCTACTACAGCTTCGTCTTTTACACAACACCGGGATGACAATCGTCTAGAATTACGATCCCCAAAGCAAAAATCGTCTCAAGCATCGCAGAACAGCCCGTGTCTCTCAGCCCTCTTTTGGCGTCGGTGGCATTTCAGCCGGACCCCGACAGCAGCCGGCGGCCAGCTCCGCCTCACCAGCTCGGTGATACGCTGCTGCAGCGAGATGATCTTGTTCTCCAGGCCCTTGTTGAGCTTCTTTTGGTGGTCGATGGAGCGCGCCTCGATCTTGAGCGCCTTCAGCTGGCGGCGGGCGACCATCCTGCGCACGCACGACTGCAGCAGCACCAGACCGCGCAGCGAGTGGGCGTACCGGCGGCGCGCCAGCAGGCCACGCGCATGGCGCTGGATCGTGATGGCCTACGGGCGGCGGGGAGCGGAGAGCGTCAGGCGGAGAGCGTCAGGCGGAGAGCATCAGGTGGAGGCACGCTTTGCAGGCGGCCGGCCTGGTCGGCACGCACGAGACAAAGCATGCTAGTCGTTCAGTACTGAATCTTTCGGGCGCTTCGCCTTCTACGGTCGTACACCGCTCGTAATGTCGGGACGCATCAGTGCGAAGCAGGATGGACGTTAAGTACACAGGCGCCGGACAACACCGCTCAGCAGAGGGAAAGGCAGACTGCATCGACAAAGACATCACCAGAGCAACACATCTGGGAGACAAAGTTACGACATTTGAGGCCACCTACCGACCGCTTCGCAGCCAAATGACCGGAGTGTCAGCCAGCGCCACGCCCGATGGGCGGCGCCACTCACCGCCCGTTCTCTGCGCATCTGCTGGTACCGCTGCCGGGCCCAGAGGCCGCGGGCGCGCGCCTGCAGGCCCACAGCCAGCCGGCGCAGCCGCTGGTGGCGGCGGCGCGCCAGCAAACCGCGCGTCTGGCTCTGCAGCAGCACGGCCGCACGCGTGCGTCGCATGTGTCGGGTCCGCCTGCCGGCCAGCCGGCACAGGCGTCAGCGGCGCCAGTCGGTGGCGCACGGCGGGCGCGGCGCCAGCGCAGGGCACCGCGCCGTGCCAGCAGTCGCCACACGGCGCACCTGGCGCTGGGCACCGCGACGCCGACATGAGAGCGAGACGCAACACCAGTGAACGGGTCCTGCCGGTGAGCGAGCGGACCCTGTCGCCGACCCAGCGAGGACGACCGCTCGCCAGCGGTTCCACTGACCTGCGCGCCAGGAAGCCGCGCACCCAGCGCTGCAGCGTGCACGTGGCGCCGCGCACCGTGCGGTAGCGCTTGCGCAGCAGCCAGCCGCGCACGTGCTTCTGGATCATGATGCCACAGGCGCGCAGCCGGTCGCCGCGCAGCTTCTCCATGTAGGCCACCTGGCCGGCGCGGAAGAAGATCTTGGTGCGACCGAACTTGAACTTGTCCTCGTCCTGCAACGGCGTCAGCGCTGGTGATAGCGGCGGAGCAGCGCACAGCGACCCCACCTTTGCATGGTGGACATGACAGCGACTTTGAGAGGCGCTGCTTACGGATATAAAAGCATCAGTGGCCCGAATCCGCAAATATAGCAGGTCACATCAGTTTCGTCACAATGACCCAAATTCTTTTCTCCAAATAACCACGATCTTGGACATCCTGTTGCCTGCCAAAACGCAAAAACGCGGGCGTCACACGATAGCTCATTTTCACCAAGGTAATCAACTACCAGCTGTCTACAGTTGTCAGGTACCTTGATGAGATTGGAGAGGATGTTTTCGCAGGTCGCCCTCATGTCATTCCGCTTGATGTCCTTGGTGGTGCAGAGCACGCGATACCGATAGAAGAACTCCTGATACAACCACCTGTCATAGGGCGAGAGCAATTAACAGTCCGATCGAGTCTGCACTTGCCTTCTGTCGGCGCTTTCGACGAACAGGCCAGACACACACACCCCAGGCCAGATACACACACTCCAGGCTGGATACACACATCCCAGGCCGGAAACACACTCCAGACCAGGTACACACCCCAGGCCAGGTACCCACACTCCCGGTCAAATACACTCCCCAGGCCAGATACACACTCCCCAGGCCAGATACACATACCCCAGGCCAGATACACATACCCAGGCTGGGTATCACACATCAGTTCTATGGCGATATTGCCATTGGGAGGCACATAATATCTTGTGAGCGGCTGCTTTGCGACGCCCGGTAGCGTTATTACGCCACGCCACAGATCATACTGATTGGCTGGTGGAAGAAGAGCACCAAAAGCCGTGCGCCGAACTCGCGCCCTCCACATGGTGAGCTTTTCAAACCCTGATAGGCAAGTTAATTAGCAAAATTCTCCTCTCTGGAAGGCATAGAGGGCGATTGCTTTTACCCCCGCGGCAGTTCGTCATCGCCCCGACACCCTTAAACTACAAACAGCTTCCGAACCCCGTCGCCCACGCTGGGCCTCGCCGGCTGCTCGCCTGGAGGGGTAGCCGGCGGCGCTGATGCGGATAGTCTCCAGCACGCCGCACGCGCGCAGCTGCTGCACGGCTCGGTGCGGCTCGAAGCCGAACGCCTCCTTCTGGTCGTTGGGCTTGATGCAGCGCACGTAGTGCGGGGTGGTCGAATTCAGCGTGGTCATCAGCATACTGAGAGAATCCCGGAACTGGGAGCCGACCTGCGACAGGGGCGGGAGAGGTCAGCATGCTGGGGGAGGCCCCACAACGGGAGCCGACCTGCGACTGGGGGCGGGAGAGGTCAGTATGCTGGGAGAGGCCCGAGAACGGCAGCCGACCTGCGACGAGGAGTTTCCGTCAAACAGGAAATCTCCATCAAGTAACAGAATAGAGAGCGTGACCGAACTTGCCCAACGGCCGCCCATGTAAAACGTCACACCGCAGCCAGTGCCTGTGATGGAGCGAGTGCGCGGAGCCCGATGGATTCGATGTCACGCACACGGCCGGCTAGTCTGCCCGCCGGCGCGCACCGGGAGATCTGCCCGCAACTTACCGTCTTCTTGTTCTGAGCTCCAGCCTTGACGGCCGGCGCCTTGGCCGACGTCTTGCCGGTCGGCTTTTCAGCAGCGAAAAGCGCCGATACAACCGAATCCTACGGAAACACGCGCGAATTGTAACACAGGAGTTTCCTCCGACGGCGAAGGTTACACCAACACACTGCTCTGCTCAGACCGGCACACAGGTTCGGCAAACAGCACACTGGTTCAAGCACGGTCCTTATTCCTCTCTTTAACCTCCCGTCATCAAGCGTTTGCTGTTGTATTTCAGCGGGCGGGTCGGCTCGCTCTGTCACCCGAACCTCAGTCAGTGACTCTGCCGCCGCGCCCGGTCGCCGTCCCCCCCTCCCCCTCCCCCCTCTCACCAGTCTGGCCCGCAGAACGCTGATCTGCTCCTCCAGCACGGTGTCCCCCACCCCACCCCTCCTCCCCCCCGTCTCACCAGGCTGGCCCGTAGCACGCTGATCTGCTCCTCCAGCACGGTGTCGCGGTTCTTCTCCAGGAACCCGGCCGACTCGTACTGCACCTTGTCGGCGAAGTGGGCGATCACATACGCCGAGTTGGAGAGCCGCGGCTTCTCGAAGTGGCCCGACTTGGCGCACTTGCTGTACAACTTCTCCACCCACGACTGGTCAGAACCCTTCGGCATCTGGCGACGCGGCAGACCCGTCGTCAGAGGCCGCCGCCGCGTCGGCGGGGCGCAAACGGCCGAAGAAGGGTGCTGCAGCACCGCGACACGTCGGTCGCGGCTGGATATAAGGCAGCCCGCAGCCATCACACTTCACTGGTGTTCTGGAGGCACTCAGACACTCCTACACACCAAAAACTGGTATCGGATTTGCTTCTTTATTACACAGCGCTGCACTGAAAATTCGCAAGCGCTGAAACACGCCCATTTCAGAGTTCCGCTAATACGTAGTTATGCAGGAGCAGTCTTCAAAAATTGTTCATGGGTCAACACCATGCAGCCAAAATGCACTGGCTTACAACCAGACCATGAGTCAAACTGATACCCCCCTCCCACCCCTCCCCCCAGGGGCCGGCCTGTCCCACATTCCGGCGCGAACCCCGACTCGCGTGGCAGACCGCGCCACTAACGCCCGTCTGCTGGCCTACCCTGCACTCCTCGTCCAGCAGGTCCAGGACGCCCAGCCGGGTCTCGATCAGGTCGATACACGGCTGATTGTCGTAAAAGTCGATAAAGGTCCACTCGATCTGCTCTTTAACGTACTCCTCCTGCTCCAGTTTGAACACGTGCTGAAACAGACACACAGTTTAAATAGTCCTTCCTAGTTCGAAAGCGTGAAAAAAGACTTGAAACAGACAGGCCAGGTGACAACATGACAAAATTAAGGCCATGTTGGAATGGGAGCACAAAGCCAGCCTACCCCTCAGCAAAGTTTTCAAAACTATGAACAACTGGTAACACATATCCTACGAGCGCAAAACCGCAAATGCACGAGTCCCACCCCCAAGGCACCCCAGCAACATCACAAAAAGCGTCCCCTGAAGTCGGCGACAGCGGCCGTCACCTGGTTAAACTGCTGCTGTAGCTTCTCGTTGGCGTAGTTGATGCAGAACTGCTCGAAGCTGTTGGTTTCGAATGTCTCGAAGCCGTAGATGTCGAGCACCCCGATGAACCGGTACACCTTCTCGGTGGTCTCCAGACACTGGTTGATGCGCGCCACAATGCAGGCGAACACCTGAGCGTAGATGTGCTTGGCCAGCGCGTCGCGCGACGAGGTGGCCTGTCGGAGGACGGGGTAACGGCCGTCACAGTCCGGCCGCGCGCCGCTCGCCCCACGGCCCACTCAGCTGGCGGCGGCCGGCACTTCGCTTCTGTGAGGGCAGATTCTGCCCGTCGGTAACACGCACAGCTGAAGACTTTTCCCAATTCCCTTCCGTCGAACACAGCTACACACCACCACAGCGGTAGAGCCTTTCACCAAATGACTGGACGGTTAGTTCCCAAACAGTGTAGCCGCCAACATACACGGCCCCCGTGCACTCTCCGGGAGCCGCACCTGGAGACGGCGGTGCTCGCAGGCACACTCTCTGTACGCCCGGGCCGCAGCCCCGAGTCTGTCGTAGTGCGCACAGACCACGCAGGACGACCGGCTCAGCGGCGCATCCACCAGCGGATCGGCTCAGCATATACCAGCGGATCGGGTCAGCATCCACCAGCGGATCAGGTCGCATCCACCATCGGATCGGCTCAGCATATACCAGCGGATCGGCTCAGCATCCACCAGCGGATCGGCTCAGCATCCACCAGCGGATCGGGTCAGCATATACCAGCGGATCGGGTCAGCATTCCCCAGCGGATCGGCCAGCATTCACCAGCGGATCGGCCAGCATTCACCAGCGGATCGGCCGGCATCCACCAGCGGATCGGCCAGAACCCACCAGCGGATCGGGCCAGCTTTCACCGGAGGATCGCGTCAGCATTTACCGGCGGATCGGGCCAGCCCCGCCAGCGCCAGTGCACAGCGCATGGCCTACCACGTACCTCCTTGAGGTTCATGCTCTTCGTAAAGGTCTCCCGCATGGACACGATTTTGCGCTTGCAGAGCCAGTGCCGGATCTGCTCGTGGTCCACGTTCAGAAGACGCGCCACGACCGGAAGGCTCTTGTCACCCTTCTGTGAGCGGCGGAAGGGGCGCGGGTCAGGTAAGGTCAGTTGGCGACGAGAGGCACAGACCGCAGTTCACAGACCCAGCCCACAGACCCGAGCTACATAAGCCGACCGGGAAACGCAGCCAGGTCACTCGCCATACCGTCCACTGCCAGGATCTAACCGCCTGGGGTCGTGAAGGAGATACTAGAGGCGACCTCACCCGCCACGCCATTTACAACCAGTCTCCCCATACCGACATCCCCTCGCAGTGGGTCCTGTCCAGAACGCGCACAGGCGCCCGGCCGCCGCCTCACACTCGACAGACGGCGGGGCCGGGGGACCTACCGAGACCCTGCAGGCCTCCTCGCCCCCGCTCATCTCCTCGCGGAACTCGACGTTGCCCAGGTGGAGGATGGCGGCCAGCGTGCGGAAGAGGGCCGTCTGCGTCCGCCGGTCCAGCGCCAGCAGCGTCAGGGCCTCACGCGTCTGCTCAAAACACTGCGCGTCGTCTACGCCGCTGATGGTGGGCGACTCGCCCTGGTTCAGGTAGAAGAAGCCATCCTGGTGACCTGCCGGAGCGCGGTTCGGGTCCTCGTCAGCACACGGCGGCGGCGCGGAAAGAGACGCGGCCTCGCCCGGGTGGAGCAAGATCAGGTTGGGTTGAGTTGGGTCGGGTCGGGTCGGGTCGAGTCCGCATCAGCACACGGCGGCGGAGCGGAAAGAGACGCGGCCCGGCCCGCGTGGAGCCAGGTCAGGTTGGGCTGGGCCGGATCAGGTCGGGTCTGGTCGGGTCTGATCTGGTCTGGTCTGGTCTGGTCTGGTCTGGTCGGGTCGGGTCGGGTCGGGTCGGGTCGGGTCGGGTCGGGTCGGGTCGGGTCGGGTCGGGTCGGGTCGGGTCGGGTCGGGTCGGGTGGGTCGGGTGGGTCGGGTCGGGTCGGGTCGGGTCGGGTCGGGTCGGGTCGGGTCGGGTCGGGTCCGCATCAGCACGCAGCGACAGCGCGGTCGGAGACGCGGCCCGGCCCGCGTAGAGCCAGGTCAGGTTGGGTTGGGTTAGGTCGGATCAAGTCGGGTCTGGTCGGGTCGGGCCGGGTCCGCATCAGCACGCAGCGACGCAGCGGCGGTGCGGTAAGAGATGCGGCCCGGCCCGGGTGGAGCCAGGCCCCCCAAAGGCTGGAGGTACAGCGGGCTTCACGACCGCCGGCTTCACGTGCGATCCAACCGGCCGCCCGTCGCCGCTGACACCACCGACTCGTCTCAGACCAGCGGCCGACAACGCAGCTCTGTCTCCCTGCCGCCCATCCCCCCGCACCGCACGCCACCTCCCAACGACCTGTCCCCACACCACACTGGACACACTGGCAGCGGCTCGGGCGCCAGACATGAGCCGCACCGCTAGCCCTAGCCAGCCCGGCTGGCCGTGACCGAGATACGCACCGAGCTCCAACTCCTGGAACTCCTCGCGGCCCGACACTGCGCACAGCTGGTAGAAGACGTGGTAATTGCGCTCGTCTTGCGCCTGGAACACAACCCGCGACTTCTCCAGCAAGTACGTTCGCATGTTGGCCGCTAGGATGTTGAAGTTCTTGTTGAAGTCAATCTCGATGAACTTGCCTGCAAGGACAACAAACATCAACAGAGCAATGCTCGCGCTGTCATTACAACATTTCTAAACAACACAACGGGACATAACAACAGTTATACAACTAATGCAAGAGCTTGAAATTCGATTGCATCGACCCCAAATGACGTTATTCGGGCTATCCTATTCCGAGCTTCCTGGCGCTGTTTCAGATGCGAATTAGTCACAGCCAATTTGATACAAACAAATATTCGAAATCCTAACACGAAAACATCACGTCCCACCAAAATAGCCTCCTTCGCGTTCGCGCGTTGCTCTCATCATTTAGAGCGCACGAGAACAGCCGCCCGCGGCGCCAGGGGGCGCCTGCTGACCGACGCGCGAGATGTTGTCGTTGCTCTCATCATTTAGAGCGCACGAGGACAGCCGCCCTCGGCGCCAGGGCGGGAGGGGGGGGGGGGGGCTGCTGACCGAAGCGGGAGCTGTTGTCGTTGCTCTCATCATTTAGAGCGCACGAGGACCGCCGCCCTCGGCGCCAGGGGGCGCCTGCTGACCGAAGCGGGAGCTGTTGTCGTTGCTCTCATCATTTAGAGCGCACGAGGACAGCCGCCCTCGGCGCCAGGGGGGGGGGGGGGAGGGGGAGGGGGGGGGGCGCCTGCTGACCGAAGCGGGAGCTGTTGTCGTTGCGGATGGTCTTGGCGTTGCCGATCGCCTCCATGACGGGGTTGCTGGCCAGCACCTTGCGCTCGATCTGGGTCTCTTCGACGGCCGACCCGCCCACGGTGGCGAAGTAGCGCATGGCGTACTTGGCCGACACCGTCTTGCCGGCGCCCGACTCTCCGGACACGATGATGGCCTGGTTCGTGTTCACCCTGGCCACGGCATGCCCAAGTCACGCCGGGGGAGCAGAGCCGCGGGCAAGGAGAGCAGGCTCGGGCGGCGAGTCAACACCACCGCCAGTGACCGACACGTAGCCCAACAACATGTCATCCGCTCCGGGTGAAAAGAGGCCAAACCGTGTGCATGTAGTATGGCTTCTAGAAACACGTGCGTATGTGTTCAAGCACGTGTTTTTAAGGCGGGAAACATGCTTCTCGAAACCATACGAAACGCATAGAAGTACAATTGCTGCAACGCTAGTTAAAAGGACACCAATACGACAGACAGAAACACTACTGCTGTGTTGTTTATAGCAGGGCATTCATCACGGGACAGGAATGGCAACTTAAAGTCTCTTTATGGTAACAACTCTGTCAAGAATAGCAATGAACAGCAATGGTGTGATTTAAAGCCTACTTGCCGAGGGATAACGTGTTTATGGCGTCATCCATCGTGCAAGGAGCCAACAGAGGTCACTACGCCTTCGCGTGAATACATAATGCTCCCCTGCTCAACACCATAACGACTGAAAACGTAAACCCTCTGTAATTCGCGTAGATCGGTGCATATGGCACACAACGAGCCAAGTGAGATTCCGACAGCCAATACAGCACCGAAGCGCGGCCCGAGGGCACCGCTCACCTCTCCATCTTGGTGTAGGCCTCCTCGGCGACGGCGAATATGTGCGGGTCGAGGTCACCCATGGCCTTGCCGCGGTACGTCCATATCGTCTCTGGGCCGTAGATCGGCAGCTCCTCGTACGGGTTGATCGCCACCAGCACGATGCCTGCGGACGCCGACAGGCCGGTCAGCGCCGGGCACACAGCGACACAAACCGCTACATAACGCCCCCACGCCCACTCGCAGACAGCTGGGACGCGCACCCGCACACGCGGACGAACGCCGACAGGTCGGTCAGCATCGGGCACACAGCGACATAAACCGCCACATAACGCCCCCACACCCACTCGGCACAGCTGGGACGCGCACCCGCACACGCGGACGAACGTCGACAGTCCACGCATCACTGAACACACGGTCGCACCGCCACCCGCAAAGAACAGGCGAAGCCTGTACCACACCGTTGGTATGGTCTGCATAACGTATCAATGCCAAGTAAAGATAACGCACACGGCATCATTCTATGTGTGTGTGGGGGGGGGGGGGGGGGTCGGGAGCAGCATACGTGACATTTCAGGAGCGTCACGTAAGACTTCAGCAACTGACCTTGGTCAGTCGCTGGGTCAGTAAGAATGCCGCACCAGCACAGGGTACCGCGGTCATTCAAACACAGACCTGCTGCCATTGATCCCGAGCTCATATCATGCAGATGGCAACAATAAGCACGTCGGTTATTGCCAAATCCTACGACATCGCAAACTCAAGGCAGCCGGTCGTGCTCATGTAAATTTATGAATCAGACAACAAAGAGGAAACGCGTGAAAGCCCGTGATTTATGAATTAGACGACAAAGAAGAACACCGTAAAAGCTTTCACAAGCGGCGTTTACAGCTCCGAATTACTGCCTCACGTTAAGAGTCATCACGGCGATGGATGTCGCGAAGGCCGACTGCTTCGCGCACCGTTGCAGTCGCAGTGCAGACATTGGGCCTTAATATCTCCATGTTGCGGGAAACAGTTTGCATAGCCAGTGTGGCGCTACAGCCACACGAGAGTCGTCCACGGCGGCAGCACGGCGGGCCACACACCATTCCGGATCATCCGGCCCCGTGACATCCAGCTGAGACTTGGTCTACTGACTCCCGCCGGTCGTGGCACGGGCTTTGTTGGGCGGCCACAACGCGTCTTTTTTGTGTGAGTGTCGTCTGTGCTGTTGTTTTATTATGAGGTCATAACGTCCTATGTAGCCACATTTGCCTCACAGACGCCCACAAGCCACGTTTAAAATAGACTGATAATGGCCAAGACCAGCAACTACGATATCAGTGCCACAATCTTCTGTACATTCTACCGACAGCAACTCATAGGGGGCTGCGGGTGAAATGATTCATACTCGTGTGAACACAAGATTAGAAGCGTGCCATTGCTTGCCCACCCTTTATCAGCGCACAAGGCACACAACCTTTCCTTTCTGTGAGCACGTGTAAAGGTGAGAGAACAAGGCACAGTTGTTCAAAAGGAGACCACATCTTCATCACAACAAAACCTCTCCGGGAATCAAAAGCATGATGCATGGTTAAATGTCGCCTAAACAGCCCACAATATTGACGCAATGCCACGGTGGCGAGTGCCACAGAAGCAACGCGGTCACGTGATCACCACGTGCCAAAACAAAACGCGGTTGGGTGATTCAGAGGACAAAACACATAACATTTGGGACTCGTCAGACCATCTCCTCGCCGCCTGCGCAGCGCGTCTGACCCGGTGTCTGCAGCATTCTTAAGTCAGGCGTGGCGGGCGGGAGCTCCACCGCCCCGACTGGCCGGCATTCCGGCATACTAATGACCGGTAGGGAGGGGAGGAGGGGGACCCACAGCCGGAAACCCGCTCGTCCCGCAGCCGCCACGCCCTCGCGGCTCGACGGCAGCCGCTGGCGGCCATTCGCCGGCTCGCTGACCAGGGTCGCGGCGGCAGCAGCCTAATCAGACCTCTCCGATCCCGCCAGATAACGGCAGCCAACGCTGACACCGCGACCGGCAGCTGGGCGAGAGGGGTGGGGCGCTACCACAGCAATGAGACGAATTAGCAATGGTCAAGCGCCATCGCCTGGAGAGGAGAGGGGGGGGGGGGGGACGGGGACGGAACACAATCCGCTGCTATGTTAAATGTCTGCTGGACAATCGTCACATGTAATCACAAAGAGCCAGCTAAGCAGTCCAGCCAAATACCCCGCAGTGCCGTGGCACATACACCGTCGGCGGGAATCCTGGTTCGCTAATCAAAACTGTCCACCAAGGCCTGGGGCAGAGGAACAGCCTGCGCATCCCCAACCTCAGCGGGCTTTCGGGTCACCCCAGTGACCTGCGCTGGCCGTCCACAGCCGATGACAAACACAACCAGAGAGGACCGGTCTCCGCAGCCTCGCTCTGGACAGAGACCCGGCCGAGGGCGCTGCCGGTGCGATGATCACAGGGCCCGCCCGTCTGCTGCCCCGCTTCAAGCCCTCACAGGCCACGCCAACTGACCGCAGTAGGTGTAGATGGCGCCGTGGTCGCAGAAGCGCACGCGCAGGTTGTAGAGCACAGCCGGCTCGTGCAGGTACGACAGGCTGGTCAGGTCGTTCTCGCCGATCAGGATCTCCGGATTCCGCAGCGGCGGCAGTTCAGAGTCGTCCTTGACGGTCAGCTCCAGCTCCTGGCGATTCGAAGCGGGACAGGTGAGGGGTCACGGTCGCACAGGTCAGGGCTACGATGCTGGTCACATCAAGTCGTGGACGCAGTGGGGCACGGGCGCCTCTGTAGTGGACGTAGTGGACCCTCGGCCCACTCGACGCAACACCGCGTCCAAAACAACGCAGTAAGAAGTAAATAAATCGCAACAACAGTCCATGAATTGAACGCATGAAAATCACGGCATAAATCGCACGAACACTCTAGCTAAAAAACAGCACTATATGCCTTTGCCCATGTTAACGTACCGCACACGTCAAACCACAAGTCTGAGTCATCTAGTGCAGCTCTGGGCCGAGCGGCGGGGTGTGACGGGGCGGTCCACCGCCGCCACCGCAGTCTGCCGCAGTCGGCAGTCCACCGCCACCGCCCCACTCACCTCCCCGGAGTCCTCCAGCTCCAGTGTCAGCCGGTCCTTCACATAGTCGGCCTTGAGAGTGGCCGCCTTCCACACGGTGGTGGCGTCTCGCACCCAGACGCGGGCGCCCTGCGGGGCGGAGCGTCAGTGTCACACACCGGACCGGACCAGACCAAGCCAGCGGCACCAGCAGACGCGGACGCCGTAAGGGCGGAGGGTCAGTGTAAAACACTGGGCCAGGCCGGGCCGGACCAGCAGCATCAGAAGCACGGTACGGCACCGTCGCCACCACGCAGGGCTGGCAAGCCGTCCACAAAATGTCGGTCTAGACTGAAGCCCTCTATCCTAGGCTATTCCGCACACTGATTATACAGCCTGTAGTCATAATAGGGGCTTCGGGGCTCTTCAACTGCGCAGTCATATAGCGTCCATGCATTTCTGGGCTGTTGCAGATCCTGCAGATGCTTAGCGAGCGCCTAAATCACATATGAAGACATTTCTCATCTGCATTCTTGAGCCATTTTGATACGTTTCCACAAACCAGACATCATGATACCAGCACCGACATAACTCACACGACCGTCATGGAACTCAGTTAATTGACTCCCCGGTCACGGCAATTGGCTCAAACGGCCACGGTCCAATCGAGCCAGAACATTCCCGCATGTTCGATTATGCCATTGCCGCACAATTTCTGCGTGCGCAGCCATGGGTCTGTCTGATCACCGACTCAGTCCTGGCGTGGCCCCTGAACCCGGTGCAGATGGCTCGGCTGCCCGGCCGTCTGTCAGCGGCCGGCTGCCGCCCCCCCCCCCCCCCCCCTCCCGTAGTGTGTCACACTCCTCTTCGAGCCGGGTTAGCCGCCGCCGCCGCCGCCGCCGCCGCCGCGACCGCCGTACGGACCGTGTCGGCCGAGCGACGGCGCCCTTGGTCCGACCGACCGACCCAGAGCGCCCCCAAAAGGTGAACGGGGAGTGATCGGAGACATCGCGTGGGGCACGCTCAGCCGGCGCTCAGGCACTGCAAACTCGTGAGCACCGCCATCAGAGGCGTGAAGGGCGTCCCGAGCCGGCGCCGTGACGGCTCCCCCACCCGCTGACGGCCTCTGGGCCGACACGACAGTAATTCCAGGCGCCAGCACTCAATCCCATTAACGGCGAGACCGGAGTCCGTCGGCCGGCGACCCCTCCCCCACCCGGCACCCCCGCAGACCGCGCACCCACCGATGTTCTTTGTCACCCCGAACAAGACGGCTCAAAGTCACGAGATCAATGCGTGATGCCCACGTTTCAACGGTCTGTGACACTGAAACCCGCTGCAACAGGCTGGCTTCGGTACCCAGCGGTTACATTCCAGCGACCTGAGCCGAGCGCATCGCATCGCATCACCTGAAACGCCCATTTTACGACGGCCACTCGCTCCCGGCGCTATAAACAGCTGATCACGTCGCCCGGCTGCCCGGCAGTTTAGCGGACCATCAGGTGCGCCGTCTGCTCTGCCGGCCCCGCTGCCCCAGGCCGCCAGCTGGCCCGCGGCTGAAGCGCTGACACCGCAAGGTCAAGGCTATCGATCCGGAGGTGGCGCGGCCGGCCGCCGCGCTCCTCCGCACCGCATGGCCGGGCCCGCGCCGCCGGCCGGCCGTCGCCCGCACCGGGTCAGCACAGTGCCGCCGGTGCCGATGCGGCCAGTGGTCCTCCGCCGCCAGCGGGATGGCGGGGGTCAATGGGCCCCCGGCGGCCCGTTAGCGGCGTCGCCGCCGCCACCTCTCCACACCAAGTCGCCGCAGTCCGGTCCGGACGCCAACCAGGCAGCGTCCAGCGGCGCGACAGAGCGACCGCGGTCGGAATCAGCTCAGACCAACGTCCGGGCCGGACGCGTGGTGTGGCAAGACGTGCGAACCTTGCCGTCTTTGGTCAACTCATTTAAACATTGATCCCTCGGGTAAGTAAGGAATATAATCTAATTATCACAACGGCCGGTGACATGACATAACGCTGAAGACGTACTCATACAGCCGTAGGTCACATTTCGACACAGGGCGACTTCCGGACAAACACGACCAACGTCGGCTGGATTTCACATCCGACGCCGGCGGCTCGGCACTGCATGAGCACGCACGCGGGCGGGCCCAGACGGCACGGCCGGCGCCGCGAACACGGTCCAATTAACAGCTCGCCTAAGACCTACTAGCGCCGGCACGGGCTAACAGGGATGAGCGGGGGAGGCGGAGGGGGGGGGGGGGGGGGGGCGTCGAATCAATGCAGGCACCCGGGGCGGTCGAAGATCTGAGGCAGACCCAAGATTTCCCAACGGGTGCCCTTTGGTCCGACCGGTCCCTGGTCTCCCAGCAGAAGCCCTCTGGTCCGACCGGTCCCTGATCTCCAAGCGGGCGCAATCTGGTCCGACCGGTCCCTGATCTCCCAGCAGAAGCTCTCTGGTCCGACCGGTCCCTGATCTCCAAGCGGACGCAATCTGGTCCGACCGGTCCCTGATCTTCCAGCAGAAGCCCTCTGGTCCGACCGGTCCCTGATCTCCAAGCGGGCGCAATCTGGTCCGACCGGTCCCTGGTCTCCAAGCGGGCGCAATCTGGTCCGACCGGTCCCTGATCTCCAAGCGGGCGCAATCTGGTCCGACCGGTCCCTGGTCTCCAAGCGGGCGCAATCGGGTCCGACCGGTCCCTGCTCTCCCAGCAGAGGCCCTCTGGTCCGACCGGTCCCTGACCTCCAGGCGGGTTTCCCTGGTTCGACCGGTCCCTGACCAGCGTCAAGTCTGGCCGCAGGCTCTTCAGGACATGGGACTCTCTCGACCAACCAGTTCCTTGCACACGATGCGCTTGACACCCGTGTCCGGACGCTGTTCGGTCCGTCGGGCTTGATCAACGTACCCTGTCCCTCAGCACCAAAGTGGGCGTACGTTCAAAAGTCTCAACGGCACACCGTTGCACCCGGTGTCGGATTCAACGGTTCTCAAACGGTCGTTTTCCCGTGCTAGCTTCAAATTTCCCGCCGCAGAAGGCGCACAGCATGAGTGGTGTGACGCTCGACGGTTCGCGATATTGTCACGTGATCTTGCGAGCACGCAGGATGGGTGTGTCGCACAATAATGCATCAGTTGCTTGCTGCTGAAGCCGGCCGTGCTGCGCCCATGTGGCTGCTCAGACACACCCCCATTAGTGACTCAGTGGCGCGTTTGAACGGCCCGATGCGCCGCAGCAGAGGGACCTCTGTCAGCTGTCGGCGAATACTAGTGTTGGTCAATCGGGCCCGGCTGGGGCGTTTCGACGGACGGCCGGCCCGACAGTGCGAGCCCGGCCAGAGAGTATCCCTGGCCAGCCGAGCCCACGGTATGGGCCCGGCCGGGGAGTGTCATCGGCCAGCCGAGCAGACAGAACGGGCCCGGCCGGAGAGTGTCACCGGCCAACCGAGCCGACAGTACGGGCCCGGCCGGAGAGTGTCACCGGCCAGCCGAGCCGACAGTACGGGCCCGGCCGGAGAGTGTCGCCGGACGGCCGAGCCGACAGAACGGGCCCGGCCGGAGAGTGTCACCGGCCAACCGAGCCGACAGTACGGGCCCGGCCGGAGAGTGTCGCCGGACGGCCGAGCCGACGGCACGCCACCTGCGTCAGCCGAACCCGTCATCAGCCAAGCCGGCTCTGCCGACCTATTCGTCTCCAGATATACCCGATCTGCGTGGCCACAGCAGACGAGCAAGCCTGACTCGTGTCAACAACAGGGGCGAGCCGCCGCACCAGTGCAGCCCGTCAGTAGCCGCCGCCGGCCGAGCCGCCAGCAGCCGGGCCCGGACCGGGCCGGCGCGCGGCGACGCTGCCGGCCCACGATCAGCGCATTGTTTCAGGCCTCCGACGGTGAGACCGGCCGAGCCGCCGCGGCCAGGGTCGGCGACAGCGGCGGCCGGGGTCAGAGATACGACCGGTCAGTGGCCGGTGCACGCAATTACAGCCCGTCCCTCTCCACTTACAGTACTGGGGATTGGACGACACGCGCCGGGGGTATCGACCACAGTGACTCATCGGTGGTGACCATTCGACTAGAGTATAACAAAGGGAAACCAATGTCACAGAAAGGTCAAAAGGGTCCGCTTTGCCATCACGGTTAAAAGCATGGAGCTGATTTAGTAACAGAGTGTAGGGCTGTGAGGTCAAAACGGACTTAAGCCAACGAGCAGTGACGACAAAAGAAACGCGTGGGAAACAGAAAGGGAAGACAAGAGAGGAAAAGCGAGAGGAAAGCGAGCAGGAAAGAGCTAACATTCGCATTTCTCCCAACTCGGATCACGTCGCGGGCCTCCACATGGCAGACGGCACGGCAGGCCGGCGCGTGCAGGCGTGCCGGTTGACACCACCGGGCGCAGCGCGCCACGCCCAGCCGCCGCTGAGCGGCCCGACTCCCCGCTCGGTCAGGACCGGACCGCCGCCCAACCGGCATTGGACGTATAATCGCTCGGCGTCCGTGCCAACAACGCTGTTTGCATAGCGGACGGGACCATCTGATGCCCGATGCGTGGCACCGCACGACGGGTCGAGGAGAGACGGCGGTATGTCACAGCCCTGGGTCAGGGCGTGTCCCCTCAGCACGGCGGTGGACGAGATGATCAGCACAGTGCCTTCGACACGACCGCCGGAGGAGCGGCTCCAGACAGCCTCGGGGCTGGAGGCTGTGGTCACGTCAGGGCGGCAGAGCACGCAGTCCAGCCCAGGGTGCTGCCGGGCCGGCGTGGGCCGCCCAGGCGCGTGCGCGTGCCGCGGCCCCTGACCGGCTCTGTTGTGGAATGGCTCTGTCGCCCGTTAACACGGAGGTGAGCGGGCGGGACGCTCTGGCGCATGGGGCGCACGAGCGTCACGCCCGGCCGTGGCCCACTCGTCCGGGGCGTGTCGGCAGGAGCGACGGCGGCGAGGCGGGCCCGCCGGACGCCAGCGTCGCGTACACGGCGGGCCCTCCAGCACGGCGGCCCACCGGGCGCTCTCCAGCGACAGCCGAGCAGGGCTGGCCGGCTCCGGAGACGTACGCCCCGGCCGAGCACACCCAGCCCTGTCGTCCCACTGAGCAGGCGCCGGGACCCGGTCCCGCGTTCACAGACAGGCCGCGGCGCTCGGCATCGGCCGGCCCACCCAGGGCCGGCGCACGGGGAAACCTGTGTCGGCAATGGCGTCAGCCAGCCGCCAGGTACGCGCCGTGACCGTGACAGCAGGCAGACGGTAGAGATCGGGCATGGAGACACGAGGAGAAACAACTGCGGACTTATTTTAACGAACCGATCGTTTCATACAAGCGTTCTGCTAAAGGCAATGTTCCACATTTGAAGATAATGAAGCATCAGATATGCTGAAACAAGCTCACTTATGACTATTGATCTACTTTTTAAGTGGAAAAGACTGCTCTAGACAGCACCTTTTTCCGTTTAGTAAACATGCTTCTCAATGCGTCATGGTTTGATCACGTCATCGTGCCCTGCACATCATTGATTGAGAGCTCATTGACGGCCGTTATATCTGGAAATCGCGCTCACGAACGCCAGATACGAACGCCTCGACAATTAAAGTTTTCTTGGCCTTGGTAGTCGCATGGTTTATCGAATGGCAGGATTTGGATGACGCATTATGACGTCATGAATGACGAGGTGACTGAAATACAATCCCCGACATGCCTTTCCCCTTTTTCGTGAGCCTGTAGCACAGAAACTAGAAGGGCTTAGATTTTAAAAATGGCAGGATTGTGAACAGCACCGAAAGGTGTTCAAGACCGTTATTTCAGTCCAAAACCTCAAACCAATGTGGGACACTCCTTTTAAATAATGAACACGGTCCACCCTGCAGCTCACTTTTACGGCTCTGGAAATACCTCCGGTCGACCCCGACCTTATCATTCTGGACCGAGCTCCACCACAAAAGGTCGTCGCCGTCAAATACCGCCGGAACGCCCCATCCGACGACCACCGACTGAGACTGGTCCGCCATCGGGCCACAGTGGGCAGGTCGGTCTCCATCGGGACGGCCGGGACAAGCGCGGCCAAACCGGACGGTCTCGCAGATACAACAACCGCTGAGAACGCCGCTGACTGACGGAGCTCACAGAGCGCTAGCAATACTTGCGTACATCCAAGGAGATTCCGAGAGAATCCGGTCCGTTTCTCACGGATATAGCGCGGGGTTTACGCACCGTGATTGCGTGTGGAGCGAGAACATTCATGAGACCTACACTGACGCTTCCCAAGATTTAACAGCTCTCTCAGTCAGCTGCTAATGGTACCGGAAGGGGTGAGACTGATGCCACTGGTGCAGCGGAGGAAACGGACCTGGCGCCCCTCATCGGTCGTCCTCAGCCGGGCACCAGGTGTCATCGGCTGACCACCGCACGAGCGCCCACTTGCACAGCTCCATGGGCGGAAGCGAAGCCAATTCCCTTTTGCGTGATTCTTGTTATTGATAGCCAACCCTACCCAGCTGCAAAGTTCCGAGTGTTCACAGCTGACATGCCCCTTCCCTACCAGCGCATCTCGAAACCCCGGGTAGGGCACCAGCGCAGCGCCCCCCCCCCCCCCCTCACGGCCTGCCAGCCGGGTCCGACACCAGGCAGCAGCGTCACAGGACTCACACCCTCCCCTTCCCCCGCCGGCGGTCGCATCGCACGAACACGGTAGGGCACCGTCCGGACAATGCAGACTGCACGGGTAATTAAGCACAAAAGTCAGGCGTCAAACAATACAGGTCAGCTCGGCTTATCTAAGAACATGCTTTTTTGACAATATCCTGTCACCACTGACACATTTGAAGGCATCTTTTACTCAGCCGGTCTTGTTTTCCGCCCACCAGCTGCCACAAACTGCATACTTAGTGAGCGTAAAAGATTAGCAGGGGGGGGGGGGGGGGGGGAGAGGAATGAATGTCCTGAAATCAAGTGACCTTTAAACATTGTTACGTGTCCATAAAGATGCGCACATCCAAAACGAACGCTTACAGAGAAGCACACTGAGAGCATGCTGCCCTGGTTTCTCGGGACGGACCGAGCCGGGCGTGTTGTCAGCTCTCCGTCAGGGAGACCAACCCGGCCCACGGCCAGCCGCCGCCACCGGAACAAGGAATCCAGTACTAACTCGCTTTCAGGTACACAGCTCACCTCACCTTTACCCTGCATCCCACACGAACGAGGGCGGCGCCTTCTGTTCTAACCGTTTTCTGACCAGTTACGCAGAAGTGCTCAAAAGATCCTTCATAGCCGTAATTTGTTATGCGCACACTTCCGCAACACTCGGGGCCCAGCATACTTTCCCTGCCTGCCAGCACATGGACCGGGTGCCGACACAGCACTCAAATTCAGTGTGGTTCACCTAGCGCCTGGACGTCAGCGGGCACACGGCAAACCGCGACCTGCCGTGTGCGCTAGCCAAAGCACGGTTTCGACCTGAGTGCTGCGTCGGCACCCGTGTGGGCTGGTGTAGTCGGCGCCCCCGCCGGCCAGCACGCTCCACACCGGCCGCGGCGGCCCGCCTCGCCGTGTGACGGCCGCACGGCCACGCTCCATTCATCGGATCCTCGCCAACGCCTGGCAGAGGCACACCCCTGCTGAGTGTGAAAGGTCAGCCTCTCCCCCCGACCACGCCCACAGCGGCCGTACCGATCGGTCGGAAAAGGAATGCCTGCCACCAGTACAGGAAGGCTGGCACCGTTCGATGCGGTCACTATGCTGCAGCCATCAGTCAACCTTTCATCACACGACAACTTCTCGTCCACAGACAGGCAACATTTATGCATAATTCAGGCAATAAGACTGAACCTGTATTCACAGGTGGAAGTCGTTTCAAAGCAGCAGGAGGAAGCATTATTCACGGAGGCACCATTCACGGAGACAAATGCTCATGGCTACCGTAATCGGACATGTCCCTTCGTGCCAGCATCTGCAAAACCGGAAATTCGCAGCATCCGGTGACCTGTGAACCTCCTTGGCAATCACAACGTGAGAAGCTGCTACCCCCATGGCGACCATACAGCCGTGCCGCACACCATAAGCCGCTGCAGGTCACACCCGGGACCCAGCGAGCCATGGCGTGCAGCGGCAGGGCTGCCGGTGCACGCCGGAAAACTTGCAGAGCGCTCAGACACGGGGTGGGAAATCACGACCGGGTGGGTGGCGCACGCCAGCACGATGCAGGCGCTCCGTTCGGGCTGGTGAGGGAGGAGAGAATGCACCGCCAGCCATGAAGTGCTCGCGACGTTAGCAGTGCGGCACCAACACGCTCGAGCTTGTCATTGCACTGGAGGCCCAAGATTTTCCGAACGCTCCACTTTTTGTCTCACACAAGGCAATTATCGTTTCTGACAGCACAATAGGTACGGCGGCATCGCATGAATGCCACCCGCTTCGAGCACTTATTCTCAGCAAGAACTCTCACGCAACAACAGGCCCGGTCAACAAACCGGATGGTTTCCAATTCATCCCGAATGAGGACGCGGCTGGCGGCCGGTCCAGACGCATCAAGAGGGCGGCGCCACACCGCGCCGCTCCCAACAGGCCGTCGCTGGCTGCAGGACGCCGAGCGCCAGCTGCCGCCGCTGGGCAGCCCCGCCGACCCCGGCGGCCGAGCTCTGCGGCGCGGCGAAAGCGACGTCGGCCGAGCGGTGACCCGGCGGCGCGGCGGCCGCAGAGGTGCCGCCCCAGGTCGCGCCCGGGTCAGCCGGCCCAGCCGCACCGGCGACGCCGAGGTGCCGGTACAGCGGTGACGACAGTCCGGGCCGTCCGGCCCAGCCGCACCGGCGACGCCGAGGTGCCGGTACAGCGGTGACGACAGCCCGGGCCGTCCGGCTCCGCCGCCAGCTCAGCCCAGCGGCAAGGACCGCAGAGGCGCCGCCCCAGGTCGCGCCCGGGTCAGCCGGCCGCACCGGCGACGCCGAGGTGCCGGTACAGCGGTGACGACAGTCCGGGCCGTCCGGCCCAGCCGCAGGCCCAGCCCAACGGCACGGACTGCACTACAGGCTCAGGGGAATCTACCGGCCCGGTGGGTTCCGTCCTGATGGCCAGGATACTGGATATGACGACTGGCGAGTGTTGCGACGACACATATTGGCCGATCGGTACCAGCGAACCGCACGGACACCCACGCGAACGGTCGGAGGGCCACAGTGGTGCAGGACGCCCAGATGTGCTAGCGGCCCTGCCGAACTCTGCACGCGGCCACGATCTCGAGCCAAGAACGGACGCTGAGCTGGCCTTGCGTGTGGCTGCACACACGCCTGGCGACAATGGCAAGTAACTGGCTAGCTTCCCGTGACTTCCCAACATTTAAGGCATCGCAGCAAACGCACCTGATAAACTTCAAAGGACTTCGCTTTCTAGTCCGCGAGCGCAAACTTAAGTCCAAAGCCTCGACAGTTACATGTGTCGCAATGCATGGGCGACGTAACTACGTGCCAAAGTTCGAACACCCGACAGGTCGTCCGACAGTGAGCTGGAAAAAAGTTAGCGCTCTCCAGATGTGTCGGAATACACTCCGGATGTGTCGGAACACTCCAGCGCCGCCGGCTGACATTCCGACAGCTCCGGCGACCCAGACGGCCATTCCTTCCACATCCTGACCATGTCAGAGGAACCGTGATTCAGTGCTGTTGCCAGAGTAGTTTCGCTAAGTGCCGGAAACTTGCACCCGGGCCTGCGTTCCAGAAATGCTGGCCACGGCCGGGCGGACAGCGTCAGCTCGACGCCGCGAGCGTCTCCGACACAGGGCGAATGGGCCCGCCTCTCCCAGACTGTACCAGCGCTCGCTTCTGATCCACGCCTGCTGAGTGCTTCACACCCGGGCTGCTGCTGTGATTGCGTCGCATGCCGGCGCTAACGGCGGTCAGTCTTCTGCTCGTGATAGCGGAGTCCAAGACTCACGATACGCCACAGCTCAGCTGGATTGCGATGACAATATGTTTCGTGGGTTGGTGATTGGATGTCGAGGGAAACATAGCCTTCTGTGAGGCATGTTCTTCCACATAGATGGAGATGGCAGCATAGGTTTAAAATTCATCTCTGATCTCGACTTTGACTCTGAACGAGCCATCATATCAGGAAGTGGCCCGCACATACTATGGATGGTGCCATGAGTTCGTCGCCCCTTGGAACGACCACCAGGTTGACACGGGAATGACCTGTCGGTCACATCATCGCCATGACTAAAGCGCCGGTAGCGCCGGCCTCGGCCCGGCATGCGCCCCTCTTGCGGGGAGGAGGGTCGGGGTCGGGGTCGGAGTTGGCATTGGGGTTGGGGTCGGCGACCGCCGCCGGGCCCGGGACGGGAGCAGCGCCGGCCGAGACGCAGTTACAGCGCCGCATATTGATCGGAGGCCGATGCTCCGGCCGGTGGCCGAGCCACCGCTCAGGGGACCGCGTCAGGACGGCCGCTGACCGGCGGCCTGACGCGGTGAGCGCCACACCGCTCAGGGGACCGCGTCTGGATGGCCGCTGACCGGCGGCCTGACGCGGTGAGCGCCACACCGCTCAGACGACCGCGTCAGGACGGCCGCTGACCGGGGGTCCAACGCGTAGCGCCACACCGCTCAGGGGACCGTGTCAGGAGGACCGCTGACCGGGGGCCCAACGCGTAGCGCCACGCCGCTCAGGGGACCGCGTCAGGACGGCCGCTGACCGGCGGCCTAACGTGGTGAGCGCCAAGCCTAACGCGGTGAGCGCCACACCGCTCAGGGGCCAACCGCCCACCATCGGAAACTGATCAGACGAGAGGGGAGAACGCTGACCAACGGCGCAACGCGGTGAGCGCTACACCGCCTGGGGCCGATCGTCCACCATCGGAAACTGATCAGACGAGAGGGGAGGACGCTGACCGACGGTCCAACGCGGTGAGCGCTACACCGCCTGGGGCCGATCGTCCACCATCGGAAACTGATCAGACGAGAGGGGAGGACGCTGACCGACGATCCAACGCGGTGAGCGCTACACCGCCTGGGGCCGATCGTCCACCATCGGAAACTGATCAGACGAGAGGGGAGGACGCTGACCGACGGTCCAACGCGGTTAGCGCTACACCGCCTGGGGCCGATCGTCCACCATCGGAAACTGATCAGACGAGAGGGGAGGACGCTGACCGGCGGTCCAACGCGGTGAGCGCGACACCGCCTGGAGCCGACCGCCCACTATCCGATTCTGATCAGACGCACGGTGTCCGCCGGTTTAACACAGCGACAGCGATAAGCCGCGGGGATATGCGAGGACCGGGTGTTACCAATCTGCAGCACTCTTAAAACCATTACGGAATTTATTTTGACTTTGACATCATTGAATAGACTTGGGAGACCTCCAGAGTGGCTGAATAATTCGGCTATGATCCTCTTCAAAATGCTGTAAACAGCCGTCAGAATTATCCTTCAAAATTCAAAATCCCCAAATCCCTCCCAAAATCCAAGAATCCTCTCCTTCAATTCAGAAATCTCCTTCAAAATCCTGCAAAAGGGCCATCAGAATGGCAGTATGACTGAGCGCAAAACAAGCAACTCAACATCGCCGCTCAACAGAGCACAAAGTCTGGCCTCCATGACATTGACGGCTCTCTTCGCCGCCGGGCCAAACAACTGCCGGACAGACGGCACAGAGTCCATCAAATGCCGCCGAGCCTCGGTCTGGGCAGCAGCAGGCGGCAGTCCGGGCCGGGCCCGAGCTGGGCCACTGGCGGGCGACTTACGACCGCGTAACGGCGCCGGTGCACGCGGCCCAGCTGAGATAGGCCGCAGAGCGCGTACCGCTCGTGCAGTACGTCCCGCACGGCCGGCCGCTCCCGTCGGCCCGGCACGTAGTCGCGGATGAGACGCAGGATCATGGCGACGATCAGCGCGCGCCCGAGCGGCGCCCGGCGCCAGCTGGCAGAGCGCCGTCCCGGACGGCGGCGGCGGTGGCGTCCCTGGCCGACTGCAGCTCCCACATCGCGTTCTTCTGGCGAGGTGGCGCACGGCGCTCCTGGCGGACGCGGGCTCTGCCTGTGACGACGGGAGGACACTAGGCAGCCCGTCTCGCGAAACGGACCTCGTTTCTGATAACTAGACGACACTCGGCAGTCCGCGAGGGACGGCCCTGGCCTCTGCTGACCGAGTGACACTCGGCAGTCCCGCACGAAACACGGGTGCGGTCGCTGATGACCGTCCGGCGCCAGGCTGTCTCTCCGGACACAGGCACCCGACGACTCTGCAGCACGTCTTCACGCACAGCCCGCCTCGGCCACAGCACCGCCTACTGCTGAGTTGAGTCGGTCGGGCCGGGCCGCCCCTGTCCGGCTTCCCACTCCGCCGGCCAGCTCGCGTTTCGCCGCCACCTAACCGCACGCCGACAAGGTGCCAGTGTCGCCTTTCAGCGGCATCTCGCCGCCGGAATGGCTGCACGCCGACACGCAGCACGGACGTCCACCCTCCTCCAGGACCGCCACCGGTCTGGGCCACAGGCTTCCATCTGGCCTTGACTCCACCACATCAGTTCATCAGTGAAGTTGAGGTGCCTAAGCCCCTGCGCTCACCACCAGACCAGCACAGTCACCAGGTACGCCAGCGAGCCTGAGAGAACTCCTCACAGATCGAGTCCACCGACCAAGTCCGAACTTCGTTGGTGAACCATTATATCTCGGACGTGGCCCATCCCCAGACCAGGAGTATTTGGCTCCACGTTTAACACAGAGCTTGGACCATCATGCCGCAGATCTACCGCCGTGCCTCGATTATTACCACTTGGTGCCACACAGAACCTAGACCAGCCAGTTTAGGTTCCTCGCCTAGCCTAGCACATTTAGCTGTAGGTCCTCTATCGAGGGCCACATAGCGAATTTTCACGGTGATAAAAACCTCACCAAATTACGACATCACTTGCGTGGCTGAATCGTACATGTACTAATGTAGTTGTCATTATATCGCACTGACTGGTGTTGCAGTCTGATAACTACCACATAGGAAGCTTTGGCCTAATTCCTCCACCAAAACCGGGACACCAAGGGCGGGATAAGACGAACAGCACAGGATCTCACTGAGATCCCAGACAACACACGATCAGCTGATGCACCATCTTGCCGCATCAGCCGTCGGGGAAAGGCAGCGCCTGCTTGAGCGTCGGCACCCTACCTGACGCAGCCGGTGGGCCATGCTCCGCTCTCGCTCCTCGCTCGCGCACACCGTTCCGCCGTCACTCGGTCCCCCAGGGTCAGCGCTGGGCAGTGCGGGGACGGCCGGTGCCGACCGGTGCTGGCCAGCCACTTCAGCACTGACGCTCTGGGACACCGCGGCGGCAGCGGCGGCCGCGGAGCTACGTCCCGGGACACGAGCCGTCGGCGATATGCTTGTTTACGGTACCGTGCAGTGCCATTCCCCGCATGCAACGACGTTCCTAAAGCCTGCTGTTTGCTCTGGACTGGCCAAACCGGTGACGAAAGTGACGGTTCTGCTCAACTCACGTTTAGTCATTGGAATCGCCTCTGCCAGCCTGGCGCTCAACGCGCCTGGTCTGATGGACTGGACTGGACTGGTCAGCCTGGTGCGCGCGAGGGGCGCTGGTTCGGTGTCCGGCCCCGCCCCGCCGGCCGCCACCGGCAGTAAACATGTGACGCGTGGCTGGCCGGTCCGGGACAGAGGTCACACTGTGGGACGCTGGACGACAGTCTGCACACGCGCGGATCGGAGACAGAGGTCACATTGTGGGACGATGGACGACAGCCTGCACGCGAGCGGATCGGAGACAGAAGTCACATTGTGGGACGCTGGACGACAGCCTGCACACGAGCGGATCGTCCCCCAGGGCGGCAGCCGCCGGCGCCGTGGCCTCCGAGCTGCACGAGGCGTCTCCGGGTCCGGACCAGCGCCCGCTGCCGTCCACATCAGACGCCTGGCCGCCCAGCAGCATTGGACTGGTGGGGCAGAGCTTTGTGCGACGCACGCTCTCCGGGGACAAACTAGTTTGGAATCTTGCGTGGAACTGTTGCCAGAGGTTAGTTGAGTGTGTGGAAAGTATGAACACAGTAATGTTGGTTGCTGTGGCACAGGTGGCCCGCACTACAACATTCCAGACCCAGTGCTAGCTAATGAACACAAAGAAGAAAAGGGTGATGGAACAAATGAACTGTTAACTGATTGCCTGGCATGGTAATGCATGCAACAGGTGTATGGTGGGCAACTCCCAAACACAGCAGAGGGGCTACAATCATGTTTGTGTATGTGGAATAGTGATTCCATATAACCCCTATTTTGGAACTGACCTGGACTGATCTGACCTTCATGGACTGAGTATGCAAGCATGAGAAGGGTCACCATAGATGCCACCTCTAAGACAATATGCAGATAAGACGCATACTCTAGGAACATAAAACCTTTTATCTCTGGCAACACTGCCTGACACTTCACAAATTTGTTGCTTCTTGGTTCATGCATGGTCTGCTTCAAAATTGAGCTGATGCAGAATCAGTTGTGCAGCAGGTGCAAGTTGATTGCCACAACAGCCAAATTCAATTTAATCATGATCACCACAGTGCTGCCAAGTTTACTTCAGAAATATGGAAGCCACTGTGGGTTTAACTAATGTTATGAAGCTATTGCTCCTCCCCTTCCAAACACCCATTCTCTTAGCATATGGGTCATGTCCTGAATAGTTTGGAAGCCAGATTTGAATAAGCACTGCTAAATTAAAAAACACCATTATATACCAAAACTATATTGGCTGTATTCAGCTGATGTATATATATATATATATATATATATATATATTAATGTCACATATAATATATATTGCATACCAGGAAAGGAGTATATGCAGACACCCAACTCAGTGGAGGAAAGGAACAACATATCTAAAATTTTTGGAAACATAGTTGTAGTAGACCATATGGCTGGTTGCATCCTTATTCTAAAGTTATAGATTGCATGTCAAAAACTACACAGCCAATTACCTTTGATTAGCCAATCCCCAAAAAAGCACGCATTTTTCAGGAGGTAAATCATAGGTAAAAATATGGCTTGTCTACTTCTGGGGTAGTGGGGGCCCCCAGGCATTTTGGGACATTCCTTGCCATGGACTTTCAGGCAAAGTATTCAATTTCTAACCATGTCAGAGGGCCTACACCAAACATCTTTCTCCTCTCATATACTCAACAGTATTTACTGCTTGGACATGCAACTTGAATGAATAAGCAGTTACCAAGTTTCAGTGCCTAAAAAATAGGGTGTACCGTTGTCGTGACACTGTATAAGACATATGGGGCACTAACATTTCTAACCCTATTGTTTAGTGGCATACTAAGGATAAGCACATATCCAAAAAGCACTACTTCCAAAAGTTGAATGCAGTATCTGGAAAACAGTCTGTTCACTTTCCATTGACATGTAAGGCTGCCTGGCCCAGAATGAAGAAAATGATGCAAGAGCCACAAACACAAAATTTGATAGTTCTGGCCAGGTTATGCCAACTCCTGACAATAACATCAGCTTCTGGCTATGATGTAAAACAGCCATGTTTATGACTGATACCTTCACAATTTTGAAGTGCTGAAACTCACTGTCTTATGGCCATCTCATGCTGACTGCAATTCTGTTGAGTTTTCTCTTTCTGAGGATCAAATTGCTTGCAGAATATCATTTCCTGAAATTACCCTAAGACATTGGCTCTATACAATGAACTTGGTGACAGTGCTACAAACACTGGGCACTGATGTTTTGCACACATGTGATACAATTCTTGCTGTAATGTGTCTGCTATGCCTTAAACGTCTGGCATAACACATGTTTCCACAACTATACTTCTAGTGGTAGGGAAACCATAATACTACACCAATCACAGATTTAGTGTGCAGTAAACACATTACGGATCATCGCACATAGCTATTGAAGAACAGTATATAACGGCCAACTTACTATGCAATAAACTTCTTTCGAGGACATTTTGACAGTGGATCTCTTGCTTCAAGAGGATCTTCGTCAGTTAGTCGCTGGAAACTTAGCTCTCAGCTCAGTTCATTCACTTAGTTTCGAACAGCTCCACCGCGATTGCCACATGTTTTCACCAAGCCTGTTCACGTCGATATCTTGCACTTGCACGGGGATTAGGAGATAAATATGCTCCCTGCTTTCCGAACGGACAAAATATGATAGCTTCCCGCGTACTCTCACGCACACCACACATCCACACGACCGCGATCGCACCACACGTCAGCACACCCCACACCACTCGCTTCACAACAGAAACGCGAATCGTGAACAACTTATCATCCGCAAACAGGCACAACCATGAAGTGCTGCAAGAAATGTTAGTATCCAAATGTTCCAATTTTGGGAGTTTAAGAAAAAATCAGTGGATATCAACCTGAATAAACATCTTAAATGATCTACATACATTCACTTTATAGCATCATAGCCGCTTTTATCAGCTTAGAACGTCCAAAAATTAATTTATAAGTTTTACCAAGTCGGTTGATGACGTCAGAGACAATGTCTACCTGTTCCGGCATTCTGCCAAATGAAACTGATTGAACATGTGAGCAGCACTGAAGGTCGACTGACAGGCCGCTCAATGTGAAATTGTGATACCATGCATATGTATACGCGATGACGTACGTGCACGCGCGTGGCGCGTGCCGCAATTGCTTTTTAGCGCCTTGGTTTTACATGGATGACCCGAAAAAGCAGCAATCGCCGGAGCCGGCGAACGACAATTTGAGATTGCAGCCGCATCTCGGTAATTATGCGCCGAAGTGGCACGAAATTGGCACGTTTTGATAACGAATTGAACGGGAAATCGCGTAATGTCATTTGTTGGGCTGCGCTTTCCACGTGCCATGCGCAGAGTTGCGGTGAGGACGGATTCAGCCGTTTTTTTTAAATCTTTTTGTACGCTCTGTGCCGTATTATGGCAGCCAGATCCGACGTAGGCATGAATCCAGCATCAAAGCATTAACCAACGTGCCGCCATCAATTCATATAAGCAGCTCAATTTTGTGCGACGCACTGCTGCGTCAGTAATCATCGTGCAAGCCGCAAAATGCGGCATATCGGAAGTATTGACTGCGAGACGCGTCTGTCGAAACTGCGGTCAGTTTAGCGGCGAAATAAATTTCACCTCACGCGTCGGAATATTGCGTGTTTCATCGTTTTGTACCTTATTCCATTTAGATGTCATCTTGATTTCGTCTTGTTTGTGTGTGCTTGTCTGCAAAACAATTTGTTATGAAAGATACGCGCCTTGATCGCCGACTGTCGGCGGTATTCTGCTCACCTTCCGTTCATTCATTCTTTGCTGCGGCAGAGGTAAGCTCAGCAGCAAGTGAATGCATTAAAGGGAGTGTTCCACATTTGTACGGGGCTTTTGGTCTGGAAAGTCTATCTTCAAGATAATTCGTTGCAGTTCATAGCCCTGCCCTTCTTAAGACCTAAACCTCTAGTTTCTGAGCTACATGCCCTCGCAGGGGCACCGGCTTTGGTCGGTGTAGGGGACTAGCGCCCCCTCGGGTCCCAGCTCCGGTAACAGGTGGACAGCGCAAGCTGTTCTTCTCAGGGCGAAGCGACCTTGCCGGTACGCGAGCTCCCGCTCCTTGCCACGTCCGCTCCCTTCCCATTACCCACTTTCCTGCATCCAGCCCACTCATCACTCACCATCCTCGTTTTATCGGGGTCGCCGCACCCCCTCGCCCGCGTCCTCGGGTTGATCGGATCCTGGTGGCTGAGGGGCGCGTCGTGCCGTCAGTCACGGCGCGTCCCAACACTCCACTTTGGCCAGGATATCCGGGGGCGTGGGGGCCCGTGGGGTCCCACACGGGTCTAGCGGCTTGCCGTTTGCGCTGTGGTTGGGTGCTCCGTGCGGGTCTCCGCTTGGGGCGCCTGGCCGTGCGCAGTGGCTTAGAGGTCAAGGGGCGGCGGCGCTGAACTACGGTCAGGATGGGGAGGGTGTCCCTCCGGTCACACCTCGCCGTGCGGGAGGTGTCGTTCGCCCCGCATAGCACCGGGGTAGCCGTGGCGGCGGCCACCTCCCGAGGGAGTGTTGGGCCGTCCCCCAGTTGGGCTCCGTGGTGGGTGGGGAGCCCTGGTGCCGAAAGGAAGCCCCTTTTTGCATGGCATCCTCTAACTATAAAAACACCCGTCCTCCGAAAGCGGGTCGGACAACGATAACCCAAGAGTGCAGAAAAGGTTCTGCTATCCCCAGACCACGGATCCTCGTCTTCGAAAGTGATGAAATTAGGTTGGCGTTCCTGTCACCATTTCAGAGACGAAATGTCTGCGGCAGATTTGGAAAAATTATCAGATGTGACAAGCTCCGGGATGGAATTTGCTAGTGACTTTGAGGCGAGTCGGACTATGGAAGGAACTGAATTTTCGTACAGTGTTCGAGATGGGGCTGGTAAACGGGAAAAGAACAGTGTCAATGTCAGCGACACCACACAACACCAATAATTCGTCCAGGGGCGTGGTGAACTGTTTTGATCTGCGTGGCGTTGACGAGGAAGAGATCGTGGAGCAACTTTCGGAATTTGGAGTGACTGCCGCTCGACGGATTCTTGCCAGAAGAGGGGGAGAGTTAGTGTCCACCAACAACCATACTCACGTTCAGTCGCCCTGACTTACCGTCCGAGATGCGTGTTGGATACGTCCGCGTGAAAGTTCGTCAGTTTGTGCCTAACCCCATGCGGTGCTATCAGTGTCAGCGATTTGGTCACAAAAAACTCAACTGTCGGAACCGCGCAGCGTGTGGCAAATGTGCGTCCCTCGAGCACGTGAGCGAAGACTGTACTTCTGACAAACTCCACTGCGTCAACTGCGACAAGGACCAGGTTCCGCATATGTCGCACGATCGTGCATGCCCAGCCCACGCCAAGGAGAAGGAAATCATATCAATTAAATCTTCTAGAAACGTATCTTCCCGTAAGGCTCGAGAACTTTATAACGAAACCCACCCAAAAATACCACACGCATCGAAAGTGAAACCTTCGTTGCCGCACACTAATGTGGTCGAGGAAATGACGGCTGCTCAAGTTCTGGAACTTTTGAGGTCATTTGGTATATCAGTTGTACCCTCAGCACGCGCGCTGGACTCGCAGCCCTCCCCACTAACCGAGCAGCCATTGGCCGCCGTGCTGCCGGCCTCCTCGGCACCGGTTGGACCGCCAACAAAGGACGGTTGGACGACGGTTCGGCGTGGCAGCAGCCCTCGCGCGCCGTCGGGTATTCCTTCGTCTGAGACACCACTAGTCTCCTCATCACAGACACCCCTCGCCAGTGCCTGTGGACGTGTAGCAGAGACGACGGAGCGTCAAGAAGCTAACAGGCGCGCCCGCGAAGCCAAGCGAGCGCGTCTGGTTGAGCAAGAGAGGACGAAGGCGATTAACCGGCCGCCGGGGGCGGACCAGGGACGTGCTCCCAGGGAAGAAGCCTGTCCACCGCCCAGACGACGCGTAGAGGCCCCTAGTGGATCATCCGAGGTTCGAAGGCAACCGATGGGCCCTCCTCCCGCGCCGCCATCTAGGGTCACGGCTTCGCCGGCGCCTTCCCCGTCTAGAGTGGGACGCCCGGAAGAGCGTGGCCCTCGCTGGCCTGTCTCGCCCACAGACGGCAGCCCACGTGTTGGGCCCAGAACCCGGCCGGCGTCAGTAGGATCAGACCCCGATGGGTCCTTGCACCCCGTAGATGGACTGTCTAGGTGTGCTGTGGCCGGCGCAGGCGAGTACTTTTAAAAGTAGGTCTGTTTTTCACTTACGATCCAAACACATGCCCTCCCCCCTCCCGTAGGCGTCGATGCCGAGGAGTGATAGGAAGCTAAGGACCGTCCTAAGTTCTGAGCTCCATGACGAATATTTACTGTGGGGGCGTCCACAGTAAATATTCGTCACAGAATAATACTGTGGGGGCGTCCGAACAAGCTACCAGGATCTCCAACTATGCCTTAACGAGCGGCGTCCGGCGGTGATATGTCTCCAGGAGACAAAACTGGCACCTGACGGCGATTTTGGTCTTTCGGGTCATGATGTTTGGCGGAAAGTTTTACCAGCTGACCCTGTTGCGCATGGTGGCGTTCTCCTGGCCATGCACCACAGCATGTCTGCACGAAGGCTGGCTTTAAACACAGAGCTTCAAGCTGTCGCAGCCAGTGTTCTTAAACTGCCATACGACCACCATATGCTCAATCTACTTGCCCCCTGCGACCGGGTTTCCGTCCGCTCACCTGAGACGCCTGGTGGCTCAGCATCCGCCGCCTGTCCTCATATTAGGTGATTTTAACGCTCACCACTCAGCGTGGGGTTGTGTCCAGACAAACACTCGCGGGAAACGCTGCGAAGCCCTCATGCATGAAGAATCGCTGTGCCTCTTAAACACGGGCACTCGAACCCATTTTACACTCCCATCGGGACAGGTATCGGCAATCGACTTAAGTCTTTTGAGCTCACAACTGATCAACCATTTTGACTGGTCGGTGGCAGACGATCCAATGGGAAGTGACCACTTTCCCATCTGGATCATGCACCGGGCTGAAGTTTTCCTTGGTTCCCGACTACAGCGCTGGAATTTCAGAATAGCTGACTGGATTGAGTTTCAAACGAGGATCGAGAACTCCCTTACTATGCAACCAGCGAGTGAACCTACGTCAGTAGAGGATTTGACTACATTGATGTTGCGGTCTGCGGAAGGGTGTTTACCGCAAACCTCGGGCTGCCCTCGCCGTCCTCCTGTCCCATTGTGGACGTAGTAGTGCCGAGACGCCATCTGTGCGCGTAAGAGGGTCCTTAAGAAGTTTGACCGTCGGAGCACGACTGAGAATCTAATTGCGTTTTGACGAGCACGAGCGGCTGCTAGACTCACCATACTAGAGGCTAAGCGGGAATCTTGGTGATCGCGCGTCGGCCAGCTTAACTGCCAAACACGTACATCCAATGTATGGGCGCGGATCAAACGCATTGCTGAACAGCACTCGCCTGCACCACACCATGTGCTCCGTGTCAGTGGACACGACATTATACGCCCAGTTGACGTAGGAATTTGTTGTTTATTGGAGTTTAGGGGCGCGCCGACTGCAGTGGTCATTTGGCGCCCATAACGACTTTTGTTTTACCTATCTAATAAGCAGCATAAATGGTTCCAAAGTTGATGTGCTTAAGATATAAAAAGATCTGTTGAGCTCCAAGAAATTTTGAGTTTTCTCCTATCACATCACTGAGGGTAAGGGGCCAGTCATGCTGTCCAAAGTAACGTTGGCGTTCTTCCACGAGGCGCGGACAAGATATAAGGACATGACGAACGGTGAGGACAGTGCCGCATCGATGGCAGATAGGTTTATCGGCTCCCTCCAACATATAGCCGTGGGTTGCGTACGTATGTCCGATACGTAGTCTGCAGAGGATCACCTCTTCTCGCCTCATTTTGCGGAAACAAGAAAACCACTGACCCAGCTTAGGTTTTATCTCTTTAAGTTTATTACCTTCCATCTGATCCCAACAACGCTGCCACTTGTTATGCAGGAAGGTTTTATAGTAGGGTAAAAGTCTCTGGCAGGAATAGAAAGGGAGCGAATACATGGAGCCAGCGCTGCTCGCCTGGCAGCCGCGTCAGCCACCTTGTTGCCCGCGATTCCAACGTGACTAGGAACCCAACATAGCTTTACTTAAGACTTTATTTCCGGCTTGATCCAACTGAGTCAACCGTATTAAAATGTCCTGTAAAAGGGGACATGACGGATAAAAAGACTTCAAACTCAGAACACTGCTCAGAGAGTCCGTCAAAATGAGATGTAGAGGTTCGTCGCCGATTTCAATAAAACATAGTGCCTTAATGATCGCCATGAGCTCCGATGTGAACACCGAAGCATCTGGGGGCAATGAAAACGACCGGATGACGCCACCGCTCACAAAAGCACAGCCTACACCATCAATGCGGATAGACAGTTCACTGCATTGCCGGCTACGACAAAAATGCATGGCTACAGTCTTGCTACGTGAAAACATGAACCCGTTCATGGTACCCCGCTTCTCAACGCGGTCAACAGCTAACTGGAGTTGGCGTTCCATCGATGGTGCTCTTGCTGCACTAGTCCAAATGGTAAAATCATCAACAAAAAGCGCACGACCTACAGACTGTGGAAGCCCCATCCCGATGTCGTTGATCATAACGGCGAACAAAGCTACGCTGAGAACGCCGCCTTGGGGCACACCGTTAACTTGAACATGCCTCTCAGAGATCGCGTTTCCGACACGGACACGGAAAGAACGGTCAACTAGAAAGTTTTGAAGAAAGGTGTCCATATTGCCGCGTATACCTGTGTGTAGCGTATATACCGCGTATACTATACCTGTGTAGCTTGAGAAGGATGCCTTGATGACATGTGGTGTCATAGGCGCCCTCTATGTCAAAAAACACTGCGCTTATGTGCCGGCTTGCTTTAAATCCCATACGAATCGCAATGTCAAGAACTAAAAGATTGTCTACTGTGCTGCGATTCTTTCTAAAACCACATTGGGCGGTTGTAAAAACGTCGTGATGTTCTAAAAACCAAGTTAAACGGACATTAACCATCTTTTCCATCAACTTAGAGAGCAATGAAGTGAGAGAAATAGGCCTATAGTGTAAAGGATCTAGTCCACTTTACCCGGTTTCAAAAAAGGAACGACTACAGCTTTTCGCCAAGAGGCTGGAAAGTCACCACTGGCCCAAAGCGCATTAAATACTGCTAAAAGAGCGCGAAGCACGCAAGGCGACAAATGCTTGAGCATGTCGTTGCGCACAGTGTCCGGACCTTCTGACACGCTGCGAAGCTTGGCAATCGCCCATTCCAACTCGACCAGGGTGAATGGATCATTATAAGAATGTAGCTCACTCGTTGAAAAATCCACGGTGGATTGCTCACATTGCGCTCGGTGCCGCACAAACTGTGGGTTAGTGTTGCCACCTTCGCTGCGGTAGGCTAGCGCCCGGGCAATCTCGTTCGCAAGTTCCAACGGGCGCGTCACGGCCTGTCCGCTCACACATAGTACCGGAAGAACCATGGATGTAAACTGCCCAGATATGCGTTCAATTCGAGACCAAACCTGCGATGTTTGCCTGGACCGGTTCAACGTACTCACGTAAGCATGCCAGGAAGCACGCTTCGCCTCCCTTACGGTGCGCCGAGCAAAAGCCCTCGCTTTCTTAAAGGCTATGAGGTTTTCTGTACTGCTCCTGGCGTCAAAAGCCCGAAACGCACGTTTACGCGCCCGGATGGCGCTCCGACACTCCTCCGTCCACCACGGAACAGGAGTACGTCGGGGAGCGCCAGACGTGCGTGGATGCAACTATTGGCACACTCTAAAAGTCTGTGAGCAAAAACCTTAATAGAGGGTACCGTCCTCATAGCCTCAGTTACGAACGGTTCGTCAAGCCGGGTCTCAAATTCGCACCAGTCCGCTTTCTTAAAATTCCAGCGTTGTGGCCTAACACCCAACGCTCCACCTCTCTTAAACCGGACCCACACTGGGAAGTGGTCGCTTCCCATGGGGTCATCTCCAACACTCCACTCGAGGTGTTGGACGAGGGGACTGGAGAGGCTTAAGTCTAGCGCTGACGTCTGACCGGATGGCATTGTAAAATGTGTACGGGTTCCTGTGTTTAAAATACATAAGGAAGCACCGTGGATAAAATTCTCACACAACCTCCCACGAGCATTGGTGACGTCACACCCCATACGGTGTGATGCGCATTAAAATCGCCTAGAAAAAGAAGTGGAGGTAGTTCAGCCAGCAGACATCTAAGGTGCGCCAACGGAAAAACAATGCCTGGTGGAAGGTAAAGTGAACAAACAGTGATGTGACGATGATTGAAATAAAGCCGCGCGGCCACAGCCTGAAGTGTGGACCGCAAGCTTAGCCTCCTCGCTGGCACGCTATGATGAACTGCCAGGAGGACGCCACCGTGAGCAATACTCTCCGTCACCACGTCGTTGCGAAACATCGCATATCCTTTCAAGGAACATAAATTTTTGGAGTCGCCGTCGTCCAACCGTCACCCGCTGGTGATCCGGCGCGCATCGAGGAGGCCAGCGATGCGGCGTCCACCGACTGGTCGATCGGCGGAGAGGGAGCTCGGGGTGCCGACTGGGAGTCGGGCGTTCGGACCGAGGGAGCAACCGACAGGCCAAACGACCTCAGAAATGCCATGAACTGAACGGCCGTCATGTACTCGATGGCATTACTTTGTGGTAAAGAAGTTTTCACTTTTGACGCATACGATATTTTGGGGTGGCTGTCGTTGAAAAGTTCACGAGCTTCACGAAAAGAGACATTTCTAGAGGTTTTCATCGATATAATCTCTTTTTCTTTCGCGTAGGCCGGACATGTACGGTCGTACGTCGTGTGTGGGATTTGGTCCTTGCCGCAGTTCACGCAATGGGGTTCAGCAGAGGTGCAAACTTCGCTCGTGTGCTCGAATGACGCACATTGATCATACGCTGGGCGGTTGCGACAGTGGAGCTTGGTATGGCCGAATCGCTGGCACTGGTAGCACCGCATGGGGTTAGGCACAAACGGGCGAACCTTCACTCGAGCGTATCCAACATGTATCTCGGCAAGCAAACCGGTGGAACCAAAAGTCAGAATGAGGTTGTTGGTGGGAAGCAGCTCTCCTCCCCGTCTGACGAGAATCCTGCAAGCGCTCGTCACACCAAACCCTGAGAGCTCCTCGACTATCTCGTCCTCGGCGACGTCACGAAGATCGAAACAAATGACTACGCCCCTGGATGAATTTTTGGTTTTATGTGGTGTTCCTGATATTGACAAGGTCTTTTCATGCTTGCCAGTCTCATCCCGAACAGTAGACGTAAATTCCTTGGCTGCCATGGCCCTGCTTGCCTCCAGACCACTAGCGAACTCTACTTCTATTTTCCCATCCCGGAGCTTGTCACATCTGGTGATTTTCCCAAACCTGTCGCAGCCGTTCCGCCTCTGAAACGGTGAGAGGGAAGCCAGTTTAATCTCTTCACTACCGAAGATCAGGATCCGTGGACCGGGGGGCGCAGATTCCTCTCTGCACCCTGGGGCTATCGAGGTCCGCTCCCCTTTAGGAGGACGGGTGTTTTTAGAGGTAGAGGATGCCATGCAAAAAGAGGTTTTCATTTCGGCACCGGGGCTCCCCACCCATCTCGGAACCCAACTGGGGGACGCCCAACACTCCCTCGGGAGGTGGTCACCGTCAGGGCTGCCCCGGTGCTATACAGGGCGAACGACGCCTCCCACACGGCCAGGTGTAACCGGGGAGACCCCTCCCCGTCCTGACCGTGGTTCAGCGCCGCCGCCCCTTGACCCCTTAAGCCGCTGCGCGCGGCCAGGCGCCCCAAGCGGAGACCCGCAAGGAGCACCCAACCGCAACGCGAGCGACAAGCCGTTAGACCCGTGTGGGGCCCCACGGGCCCCCCGCGCCCCCGGATATCCTGGCCAAAGTGGAGTGTTGGGACGCGCCGTGACTGACCCGCACGACGCACCCCTCAGCCACCACCATCCGATCAACCCGGGGACGAGGGTGAGGGGCACGGCGACCCCGATAAAACGAGGATCAGGAGTGATGAGTGGGCCGGATGCAGGAAAGTGGGTAATGGGGAGGGAGCGGGCGGGACAAGCAGTGGGAGCTCACGTACCGGCAGGGTCGCTACGCCCTGAGAGGAACAGCTTGCGCTGTCCACCCGTTACCGGAGCTGGGACCCGAGGGGGCGCTAGTCCCCTACACCGGCCAGAGCCGGTGCCCCTGCGGGAAGTTGACGTAGGAAATGAAAGCGCCCGCGCGTTCTCCGAACGATGTGGTAGCAGCAATGCCATCCTACGGTTTACACGTCATCGGATCCGCTCCGGTTCCGCTCCGGTATACACGTCATCGGATCCGGTCGACTTCAGCACGACGGAGCAGTTGCCTTACAACCGACCTTTTGCAATGGCCGAACTAATTTCCGCGATCGGATCGTTGCGCAGCGTGGCAGAGGGTCCAGATCTAGTTCACAACGCCATGCTTAAGCAACTTCCCACTTCAGTAGTTGAGACCCTCTTAGCAGCCTACAACAAGCTCTGGGCGACAGGAGGTTTTCCGGAGTCTTGACGTGAGCCATACATTGTCCCTATGCTCAAGCCTGGTAAGAGTGCGGCTGACCCTGCCGACTATCGCCCTATCTCACTAACATAATGCATTTGTAAGTTGATGGAACGTATGGTAAATGTACGTTTGCCGTGGTTTTGGAACGGTACAACGTCTTCATGGTTGCTCAACATGGATTCAGAAAAAATCGCAGTACCATTGACCATCTTATGGCTCTCGACACGGACATGTTGGATACCGAGTCATGTGGGTATCGCAGGTAACGAGCGTGGTGACGCGGCCGCAAAACGGGCAGCGCGTGCACCTAGCACCCGTTCTTTACCCTTGCCGGCAAGGGACTTTTACCCTGCCATCGCGATCTTTGTAAAGGGGAAATGGCATCGCTGCTGGGACGGCATTGTAAGCAACAAGTTAAAGGTGATCAAGCCACAACTTGGTCCATGGCCGTCAAGCTCACGTAAGTTGAGACGCGAAGAAGTAACCCTCAGCAGATTACGAATTGGCCACACGCACTTAACACACAGCTACCTTTTATGCGGCGGAAAACGGCCTAAATGTCCTCGTTGTGATGCGCTACCCACGGTTCGCTACGTTATTCACTCTTGCCGACAGTTCAACGAAGAGCGGGCACTTTACTTTGGACGAGATGCGTCAGGTCTTGCCTTTTCAGACCTTATTGGTGACGATTCTCGCATGCTTGGCACCGGACAGCTGTTTTTATTTTTGAGAAGCGTAAGATTCACAGTCATTTATACACCTCGGTAAGCACTTAGCTGTTATGGACGCAAAATGGCCCCAGAAGTCGGCGCGCCCTAAGACCCCCCTAATCATCATCAGCTGAGCTACATACACACAAAGATGTGCGGACTTTTTCGTGTAGACAATTTCAAGGTCACCCAGGCATCTATGAACCCATTATAAAGTCGGGGCAATAGAACGCAAAGTCATTGTAAAGTCATTCACACTCGGTCATTTCGTGGTGAAGGACGCATTCAATGGTGAACGTTTCACAGCGACCGGTGTGCTGGGTTCTGAGATCTGCTGTGCTTTTGCATGCGAAATTTTCCCTTTATGCTGTTTTTAAAATGTTTAACCCAAGTGAGGTCTGGATATTGCCGTTCTCTGACTTAACTTATCATGCTGAATCGGTTGGACAACGTTGCAAGGCGATTGGGCGAGCTGTTTCTGAGAAAGAGCATGTCTTTCTCATGTGCCAGTCTTTTAGACCCCAGCTCAAGACCTGCCTCCCGCGAAGGGACGTAACTTGCGCTAGGGTGACGGGCGCACCGAACGGCTTGGAATTGTTTGGGGTGGGCCATTGCTGTTGTGTTACGCCTGGGCCCAAGAGGCTATGCGCCCTAAACCAACAACAACAACAACAACAACATTGCTGTTGTGTTGGACGTCAGTGCGAGCATCGTGTCCCTGTATCGCATGCCTACGCTAACCGGTTAACAGGCGATGTAAAATTGCATATGGGACTTGCGACTATGGGAAGTCAAGTAATGACCAATTAACTCTCAGAAGTTTTGTACAAATGCATTTGGAACAGGCTGCACACCTTAGGCACTGTTCAAGTGAATCTAGAATTTTGCTGGTATGGGCATTGATTTTTCAATAGCATTTGCATGATTTTGCCATTGAGCAGATCTTATTTTTAAACCCCCAGAAGGGTCTTCATAATGGTTTGAGATTTAGAGCATGCTAACTACCTTGATTGCATGGTGCTCATAGAGGGGGATTAAGTACAGGGGTCTTATGCCTTTCCTGCCCAGGGCTCCTTCCCTGGATCCTCCCCTTGCTGCATGTATTGGTGTTAGGTCATGGCCAGAGGTCCAGTTAAATGTCGTGTGTAGGTAGAGGTGCAGCATACAAGCCATCTCACCAGCTGTTGCATTGTGGTCAGGTACCACAATGGTGTAAACAAATCACCAGAGTCTCATGCACCATTCCAGGCATGTTACTTTTTGGTAGCGTTGTATTAGTTTTGCCATATAAGATTTGCTAGGCCATCACAACTAATGCTACCTCAGATTACGGCTGCTCTTGTAAGTGGAGATATATTTATGCTGAAGCACTGATTTCCTGGCATCTAGAGAATTTGCATTATATTTAAAATCTTCTTTTCTGGCAATCTAGGTATTGTTCAATGTGTATGTAGCATCTGGCACCATATCTGTGTTTCTAGAGCTAGGATCAAGATGGCTTCAGTACAATGGCTTTGGGCCTGGCATTTGATAGTCGGCTGACAGAGCTATATGATGGATGCCATAGTTGAAATATAAGCTTATATGTTGACCAAATTGAGGGGCTGACTTTGCCAATCTATTCTTTAGTGCAGTAAGTAATCCTTCCTTTGATCCATCTAGGTAAATTTTCAAGAGCTATACAAGTATTTTGTCCACCCTGCACACTTTCACAACTACCATGCAGCGATGGCTGACTGGGTCTCAGGTGAAAGAGGTGATTTTATGCTTGATTTAGCCCAAGGTCTGTTAACAGGGATCTTCCCCACAGATGACAGTGGCATGCAGGTAATCAATAGCTGCCATCAGCTTTTGTTTAATGTTTTTTATCTATCAGCTATCTCAGCTAGTCCAGCCTTTAAATGCATTCACATTTTGTAGTGCCCTATTTTTAGGATTGATGAAAAAGCATTTCTTCATATCTATGGACCCTGACACTTTCAGCCTGAGGCAGGATCTCTAGGGTTCAGACATGGACAAGTTAAAGAAGGTTTTCAGTGGCAGTGAGGCAAACAATGCTGATACAAGTGATGCAGAGTCGGGAGGAATCATTTCACAGGTTAGTGGGGTTTTGTGCTTTGATGAGTTTTGCTGTACTAGTGCCATACAGTGCCATCAGGTCTGTTATTAGAAGTTGATCAACCATTTATTGTGACTTTATAAGTTGTTGTGTTCAGTTAATGCTATTACAAGAGAAATAATTATAGGATATGAACCAGCAGGTGGATTTACATAGATATAAAATGCTTAGGCAGCCCACTTGGTTAGCCTTAAGGACTGTATGAATGTGAACCAGCCACTTGGGCAATGAAATCCCCAGACCATTCAACATCAGTAGATGTGAATGTTAAATTTGTTAAATTAAATTAAATTTGTTAAACTGAGAGCCTCTGCTAGAACATCAGGCCATCCTCACATGTGCATGATCTGAGATCTGTTTCTGCATGGGATGTGTGTGGGAATGTGCTGATGCATAATATTGGTCTTTTCAGTTTGTGGATACATCCACTTTAAGTTGGAGCACTAGAGTAAAAGGATTTGTCATTTGTTTTGTTGCTGGCGTGGTTTGCTCCATGCTGGGTTGTGTCTTCTTTTGGTTGAAGCATGGCATTGTTATATTTTGCATATTTTACACACTTGGAAACATCGTAGCCTTGATGAGGTGAGATGTGTTTGACATTTCTGTTTGTTTGGTGGACATTTTGTCATTGCATGCCAAACAGTCACTAGTGATTTACTTGCCTTTGTTTTGAGATAATAAGCCATTATTTTGAGGCATTTTTAAAGTATTTGTTTTCATCAGCACTCTTGATTTGTTTACTTCCTGTGGTCTCTGGTACTTCCTTCCTTTCAACTCACTCATCATGACTGTGCTCTGATTGCTGGTGATGTATGGGGGTTTTTGCAGCACCTGCTTCCTGATGGGTCCCATGAGACAGCTGAAGAACATGTTTGCCAAGACACGCATGGTCGCCACAGTGGTGATGCTGCTTTCGATTTTGCTGACCATTGTAGCAGCCATTGTGAGTAGCCGGGATCGCAGCTGGTGCCGATGGTTGGGGTGGGCTTACACTAGCAGCCACTGTGAGTAGCCGGGATGGCAGCTGGTGCTGATGGTCGGGGTATCTTACACTAGCAGCCGCAGTGAGTAGCCAGGATGACAGCTGGTGCCAATGGTTGGGGTGGGCTTACACTGGGAGCCGTTGTGAGTAGCCGGGATGGCAGCTGGTGCCGATGGTTGTGGTGGGCTTACACTAGCAGTCACGCTCGAGGAGCCCATCCGCATGTGGTGCGTTGTGGATGGCCTAATGGGGTGCATTACCTTTCCAGGTTTTCTGTTTTTACATCTGTATAGTTTTGCCTGAAGTGCATGGTGAATTTGAATAAACAAAAGTGCATGCTCATGCTGGGCGTATTTGTTTCGGTGATGGCATTGTTGCATGCTGCATGTCTGTCCATCCCATGTATATCTAGCTTTTCCGTGATCAAAATGATTCGCTCGCTGATTGGTTTGACGTCTTTCAACAGCTGGATTGGAAGGCACTGGTGCTGCTGTTCTGCATAATCGAGTTTCTGGCGATGACGTGGTACTCGATATCGTATATTCCGTACGCCCGCGACGCCTGCATCAAGTGGTTCGAGTCCTGCCTGGGCTAGAAGACCCACACCGTATTTGCGAAAGTGAAACCTGGGTATGGTAATGTTATCAGGTAACCTTAAATGGCAACCAGATTAATTTTCTTGAGGTGCTTCTTTTGAAGATTTTTGTGTTTTGCGATACAATTACGGTATAAATCCAGATTATAGAATGAGATAGCTCGTTGAATATCAACAAATGCGAAGATTCGCTTTACATATCCTACACCTTTTAGGAAGAAAGTTTGTCAAATCAATGTAAGCCCGTATTTTGTAGTGGCGCTCCAAGTGCGGCGTAGATATACGTAGTTGCTGCAGCTTCCTTTGGATCGACCCTTTGCGAAGGGTATAGCGGTGTTCTTTTTTAGCATAAAGGCAGAGGCTAAACGCGCGGTCTTTTTTAGCTCCCTGCGGAAATTTGTTGAGAAGTTGTGGTCTTGATTCGTCTAAAAATGAAACGCAATTTCCTATCTGGTTGACAAGCCTGCCGCCGCTTCAGAATTGAGAAAACAACGTTTCGGTCCCGAGAGTGTACGTGCTATTTTCGGATGACGTGTGCAGTAGGTGGGGTTGCCAGAACGCCGGGGCTGCTGTTTTTCTCGTGTATGCACGAAGCTGTCATATAAGGCTATCCTACCAACGCGCAGATGACGTATCGATAGGCTTCTCTCCTTGTGTAGAATTTCCATGTCTGGGTCATGTTTGTATCTCCCAAGCGTGTAACGTGAACGAGACTTCAGCAAGCGCAACATGAGCCGTCACGCGGCTCATGGTGGACTGCCGCGAAACTGGGGAAAATCCTGCGTTTGTTATTGGGTAAACGTTGCTTGTTATTGCGATGCTGTGGATTTGCTTTTTCGTCGTGCTCATGCTTACGTGGCTGTAGTGCTGCTGTTTTCGTCACCATAAAGTGTGCCACAGTACTCGGCCACCGGCCGTGTGACGTCCGTCAAGCATTGGTGCCGTCACTGCGCTGAATTGCCGGCGTCTGTGAATTGGGGACTGACTTTGCCAAAGATTGTCATCGGTTGTCGAGAAAATACATATCCGTCTTGTGTATTCGATCGCTGCGCTTTCGTAGGGCACCGATGGCGGCGGGGGGGGGGGAAGGCGGGGGGGGGGGGGGGAGGGGGGGGGGGACAGTAGTACGACGAAGCTCGCCGGCGTGCATCGCGAAGGGCTCGCTCGGTGGCGGCGTCTACGACTGCGATATGTCGTACACCGCTGGCGACACCTGAGCCGCCCGCTCCAGGCAGCGGTGGTCGACACTGCGAGCCCCCGCTGGCGTCACCTGAGTCGCCCGCTCCTGGCAGCGGTGGTCGACACTGCGAGCCCCGCTGGCTTCACCTGAGCCGCCCGCTCCTGGCAGCGGTGCGAGCCCCACTGGCGTCACCTGAGTCGCCCGCTCCTGGCAGCGGTGGTCGACACTGCGAGCCCCGCTGGCTTCACCTGAGCCGCCCGTTCCTGGCAGCGGTGCGAGCCCCACTGGCGTCACCTGAGTCGCCCGCTCCTGGCAGCGCTGGTCAACACTGCGAGCCCCACTGGCGTCACCTGAGCCGCCCGCTCCGGGCAGCGGTGGTCGACACTAGGTGCCCCGCTGGCTTCACCTGAGCCACCTGCTCCGGGCAGCGGTGGTCGACACTGCGAGCCCCGCTGGCTTCACCTGAGCCGCCCGTTCCTGGCAGCGGTGCGAGCCCCGCTGGCGTCACCTGAGCCGCTCGCTCCGGACAGCGGTGGTCGACACTGGGTGCCCCGCTGGCGTCGCCGTGCGGCCTGCCGCTCCTCAGTCTTCGGCGAGCGGTTCATGACTGGCTTTGCAGTCTTGGTCGAAAGCATTGTCGTTGGGAATGCCTCTGACTGAGAATATTGGTATCCAGGGAATACGCAGTGGCCGCAGACGGCATGGAGTCGGATCGGCACGTGGCGCGACGTGTGGTGGGTTTAGGCGGGCCTGTGTGAACCTTGGGTGGGCCGGTGTGAAATCAGTCAGCCCAGGACGTGCGCCCGGTCTTGGTTCTAAATTGATGTTAAGCGAAGCCTGGCGCCGCTGCCAGAAAACTAGCCGAGTGTGTTGATTGTTTCTCGTCTGAAGTGCGACGTGATGTTCTACATAATAGTAATGAGCATTGCACTGCACTGCACTCTCGATGTGCGCGATGGCGTGGCCGAGGGCCGCGGCGCGGGGCGGGCTGGACCGAACGGATCAAATGTAGCCGGAGACCAGCCATACGGGGCTCAAGACAATCAGAGGTGAAAGGACCGCAGCGCGGGGCTGGACAGACCGAACGGATCAAATGTAGCCGGGGACCAGCCATACGGGGCTCAAGACAATCAGAGGCGAAAGGACCGCAGCGCGGGGCTGGACAGACCGAACGGATCAAATGTAGCCGGGGACCAGCCATACGGGGCTCAAGACAATCAGAGGTGAAAGGACCGCAGCGCGGGGCTGGACAGACCGAACGGATCAAATGTAGCCGGGGACCAGCCATACGGGGCTCAAGACAATCAGAGGTGAAAGGACCGCAGCGCGGGGCTGGACAGACCGAACGGATCAAATGTAGCTGGAGACCAGCCATACGGGGCTCAAGACAATCAGAGGTGAAAGGACCGCAGTGCGGGGCTGGACAGACCGAACGGATCAAATGTAGCCGGGGACCAGCCATACGGGGCTCAAGACAATCAGAGGTGAAAGGACCGCAGTGCGGGGCTGGACAGACCAAACGGATCAAATGCAGCCGGGGACCAGCCATACGGGGCTCGAGACAATCAGAGGCGAAAGCGGCCATGGCTTAAACGTTTGCTAGGGTTGTGAATGAGAATGGATTTCCTGAATTTTGTATCCTGAGGTGTCATCCAGCGCAGCACCGACACTTCCCAGTTACCATCTCAGTGGTCATGAACCTGGACAGCGACACACACTTCCGTAGATGAGAAAATATATTATCCCCATATCACAAGGTGTTCTCGTGCATCACAAGCGACAAATAAATGACAACAGACCAGACAACCCCGTCGACAACAATGCGCTTTGGCCCGGGTCGCAAAATACCATTGTTTGGCTACACGGAAAGGTCACGGCTCCTGGCAGCGCCAGCGAACCCCACAGCACACGTTGCACACCGATGGAAGGCGTGCCCCCGCCCACGAATACAGGAGGGCGCCAGACGGCGACAGGGCGAGAGCAGATACAGCCAGGAGAAAACCACCAACCAATCGGGGCGAGATAAACAAGCAACACTTGGTCGCAAACGTCACTATGACTACCTGGGTAAATAACGACCACACCCGATGTCCTCAACTTGGTTATTGTTCAGCACCAGACTATGCGGATAACTAATGCAGGTGAGACTAGCGAGGTCGCATACAGCCGCCAAAACACCGTTGTGCGCGGCGGGTGCGCCGATTCGCCGTGGCACTACAGGCGTCGCCTGGAGTCCACCCTTTGAGACGCATGGCATGACGGTCAACCCTGCACGGCGCGCGTGGACACGGCAGGCGAAAATCAAACGGCACCCCTGACTAGAACGGCCAACCCATACGGAAGGTGGCCGGTGCCCTCCGCCCGGGCTCGCCCGCGCGCTGGCGGCGGCGCTCGCACACGTGTTGGAGGGCAGACAACAGGAAGCCGAGGGCAGATCGGATGCCGCCGAGCTGCTGGCGGTCAGTTCAAACTCACGTCAAGCGGATCGAGCGGCGGAACGGCCCGGCTCGCGCGGCCGACGTCGCACGGCGTCATCGCGACGCACAGATTGTCGAAACAACAGCGGAACGAAGCGGCGGCCGCCCGGTCACGGCACGCCGAGAAGACGACGCGGGTCACCCCGGTGTCCCCCACTCACCGGCGTGCGACGGGCCCGGCAAACTGGCGCCGCAGGAAGTGCACGGACCGTACCCGGGCCCGCCTCGCACAAAGCACACTCAGAGCAATATTGTGAGCCGATCGAGCGACATGTATGGAATAATACGCACCACTGCTTGCTCCCTATGACCTGCGCCGCGGTCACCGCTCGACACTTACGACCGGCCATTTCGGCTTCGGTATTCTCCACGGCCGCCATGATAGCGGCTCCACGCACTGCCCGGACCCGGCCGCGCCGCACCCCGACACTCGCTGACGTCCCGCGTCCTGGGGCAGGGCCGCGCGCGCCTACTTCTGCTCTCCGAGCGGCTCGAGGAAGTCGGCGGCGAGCACCGCCTCCACCGCGCGCACAGTCTCGGCCTCGGCGGCGGCGGGCCGGCCGCGGCGCGCGCCGCCCGGCCGCAGCTCGGCCGAGCCGGCCGCGCAGTGACGGCCGCAGCCCAGCGCCACGAAGAACGGGAACAGGTCGGCCGGCGTGCGCACGGTCGTCCTGTGCAGCAGCGGCTGGTGCGGCTCGGCCTGCAGCGGCGCCGGCGGCGAGCCACGGCACTGCGGTAGCGGGCGGCGCCGGTTACGCGCCGGCCCCCGTCGGCCAACTGTCGCCGGTCACACACCCCGTGGCACATTGGGGACTCGTTCAACACGGATGGAATCAAATGGACGTTGAACATCTTGTACGGGGAATATCTGACAGGCGCGGTCCTGCGGATACGCGCACCTATCCCGTCGGCGACCAGCACAGTTGACGTAACCCCAGAGACATGCCAGTCGGGCAATACCGCTGGAGCCGCACATACCGGTATGTACCGATTCGTATTCACACGTTTGTGGCCATACCTACACAAGAATACTCCAACCCATGCGCTGCAATAACTACGTCTAAACCACCCGGCACTCGGAATGACTGCGATCTATCACAGTTGTGTCCTCCGGCACCATGGGGATCGACCAGTCAGTCGCCGTTACCTTGCGCCAAGGCCGGGGTCCACGCTGGTCCGAGGCCTGTTTGACCCGACACCCAGCGCGACCAGCGGCGCCTACCTTGTCCAGCACGAGGTGGGTGAGCCGGGTCACGTGCGGCACGAAGTCGCGCGGCAGCAGCTGGTCCTTGGCCTCGGAGGCGGCCGGCGCTGGCTGCTGGCCGCCGGAGCCGACGAACGCCCACCGGTACCTGGGCCAGCGGCACGCACACGGGCCGTCAGCGCCGGCGCCGGGCACACGGCCGGCCGACCGGCCCGCCCGCCGGCCGCCGCCCACGCCACACCAAGCACCAGCATTAGCTCTCGGCCAGCTCCAGCGGAACCATCACGAGACAGGTGAGCATCTGGCAACTCGACGAAACCGGGCCGCGCAGACCGCGGCCCCTCACTTCGCGGTTACAAGGGAAAGGGAGATACCACAATCATCCCGCCAGCTCAGCAACGCTGCCATTATCGTCCTGTCCACACATAAGTACGCTTCCCCGGCAACCCCGTGGCTACACCCCGGCTGCCCCCAGGCTGTGACCACTGTGCCTGGTGACCTCAGGTCAGGCTGGCCCCGGATTGTGGCCACTGCGCCTGGCGACCTCAGGTGAGACTGACCCCGAGCTGTGGCTACTGTACCTGGTGACCTCAGGTCAGGCTGGCCCCTGATTGTGGCCACTGCGCCCGGCGACCTCAGGTCAGGCTGGCCCTGGATTGTGGCCACAGTGCCTGGTGACCTCAGGTCAGGCTGGCCCCTGACTGTGGCCACTGTACCTGGTGACCTCCGGTCAGGCTGGCCCCAGGCTATGGCCACTGTGCCTGGTAACCTCAGATCAGGCTGCCCCGACTGTGACCACTGTGCCTGGTGACCTCAGGTCAGGCTGGCTCAGGATTGTGCCCAGTGCCTGGTGACCTCAGGTCACGCTGCTCCCGGCCGCGGCGACACTCACATCTGGAACTGCGGTAACCGATGCGCCGGCAGCGTCAGGCACATGTCGAGCAGCTTGCAGGCCTCCAGGTGCAGCTGCAGCCAGCCCGGGTGACTGTTGGCCGCCAGACCGTTGGTGCTGTTCAGCACCCACGACGAGTCAAGCGCCGACATACGCTTGATGTGCTGACTGTCGACAGGCACGCACCGTGGGATCGTACAGACCTCTCCGCGTCCACGGGCGAGGAGGGCCGGAGGGAGAGGGGGGGGGGGGGGGGGCAGTGTAGCGAGCGACATCGGACGGGGCGTGCTGGGGGGGCGAACGGAACGCGGACGGCGACCTCCGACCCCGCCGGCGGACGGCAGTGAAAAGGCGCGGCACTGCTCCAACGCCTGTCCTGAGGTCACCACTGTGGATCTGACCATGGTGCCTCCACTGCGTCACCCACAACAGGATCACACATGCTGCTGCGACACAAACCAAACTCGCAAGTTCAGATCTACTATTTCTGCACAACTTTGAATATGCCAACGCATCGCAAGCAGTCAAGTGAACGTTTGCGGAATGGGCCAGGCAAAACATAGAACACAGGCCAGCCAAGTTATACATCACTTAAGTCGGTCCCACATCCATCATGGAATCTGTGTCGAGTGGGTCTACATCAAGACGGCAAATTACCTGTCCTTCCTTTGTATTCAGCAGCAATAGAAAGAGACAAAGTTAATTGTTTGGCAGAAATCCCGACCGAAGAGTTGACTGCATGCTGCAGCCGAAACGCTCGTAAACCCAAATATCCCACATGATGTCAGGAGCACCGCAGCACATTGGCAGAGCCCGCCAAAAGACGGAGGGACGTAGCTAACGCCAGTAAATTTTGTACAATTTATTGCGAAGTTAACAAGAACGCCACACTAAGGCCATACCATATAAGCCAGAACAAGATCACCAATCAGGAAGGAAGTATCCGTACTCAAGCAAACGGTACGGGAGGGGGGGGGGGGGGAGGAGGTCATAACCAGCTGCTGCTTGTGTTCACGGGGATTTTGCTCCTCGGAGCATAATGCGTACGATCTCACAGCAATACACAATTGAACGAAATGATCGTCACCACCACGGTGAAACGATGCCGACCAAACACGCTCAGAAAGCGACCAACAAACCAGTTTAGTACTTGGCTTGCAAACGAGTGAACCGACCGGGCTCACACGATGGACACGTCATTTTCCGTGCATGACCATCGCATGACGACGTCCAGATCGCGCCGGTTACTCCTTACTGCACCACACAGTAGAGCCGCGGTGGAGCTGGCCAGCTCTTGGACGCCTCCCGCCGACAGAGACGCACCTGAACTCCTCGGTCTCCATGCTAAGCTGGTGCTCCATCTGCAGGAACACCTGCACCATCTCGGTGATGATGGACGGCCAGAGCGAGACCACGTGCCGCTGCGACATGCGCAGCAGCAGCACGCGGAAACAGAGCAGCACCGCCGACTGGATGGAGGGCGCCACCTGCGGCAGCCGCAGGCTCTCCGCCAGCTTCTCTGTGTGGCACGCCGCGGCAGGTCAGGTCAGGTCAGGTCAGGTATTGTAGGCCAGCTAGGTGACACTGGACGAGAACAAAGTACCAGTCTTAAGGCCACCCACTTCCTACACTTGTCCAAGACCGTCTCCTACGCATCGACTAAAAAGTTATCTCCCACTCATTGCAGACAGCGCCCAGCGCCAGTACGCAGCGGCACCATTGACAGAAGAGTTACTTAACGTTATTCAGCAGCAGTTTAAAAAAAAAAAAATATGCTGCTGGAAGCTAACCTCGGCAAGTTATCCCTACTATTCCAGGAAATTCAAAACCGGTCCAAACTGTGCCTCCCGAGGGCAGCTCGACGGCGCCGCAAGCCGCACCCTGGATCTGGGGCACATGTGACTATCGGTCTCCCCACCTACCCTGGATCTCGGGCAGATGCGGCTGGTACTGGTCCTCGTCTGAGCAGAACACCACGAACGCCAGCCGCTTCAGCAGCTGGGCGCGCAGCTCGTACTCGGCCTCGCGAGACGAGAACAGGTTGAGCGTGCCCGGCTGCGAGACCACCACGCGCGCTGGAACGCCACGCCGCGGTCCGGGCGCGTTAGGCGAGCCATCTCACACGGCGCGTCACACATCGCTACCAGCGGCATCCGCCAATCGCAACTGGCGACCACAGAAAGAACAGGATTCGCCGGAAGGGCATGAAACCATCGTTACAGAATACCGAAATCACCAAAGCACGAAAGGCATGGTGTTCATGGATAGTAAATACGTTAGGTAACTATCGTTTAGAGCCGAGCTAACACAGAGCCCTGACTCAAGAGGGCAGCATAAGTTATGTACGGCAGTGGCGGCACTGGATACGTGAGGCGTCGGAGGGTGATGTGCCACACCACTGGGCGGATCTTGCCAACGCCCTGCAGACGGCGGCTGGGACCCGATCCCCGCACTGACCGAGCAGCTCCTTGAATGTGGTCTTGTCGTGCGTCATCATGTTGTCGATGGTGGTGCGCCAGAAGGGCAGGCACTGCTCCTGCATGCTGAAGAAGGCCGGCTCGAGCAGCAGGTCGAAGGCCTCGCGGCGCCAGGCTCGGCGCGAGTACTGGTACTCGGAGAGGGCCGCCAGCAGCTGCGAGCACGCCAGGAACGAGGCGGCGTTCGCCCGGCTGGCGGCGCCGCCCCGAGAGCGGGTCACCACGAGGCACTGCACGGCCGGCGCGACAATCGGCCGCCCGACAGGGTGGCGGCCGGTGCCGACGTCACCGGTCTCGTCGGTAGGGATGCCTAAACACCGCGCTCATACACCCCATCCTCCGCGGCATTATCGACCGCGTGGCTGACTTTCTACACTTGCCACGGAAGCATCACTGGTTGCGGTCACTGGTGATCACTAGTACACTATAGCAGACATATTACTCGGCTCCTCAGTGTGTGTGGGGGGGGGGGGGGGGGGGCAAGCCGGGCGCCAGTGACGCCACTGCTGGCTCACCTGTGGTTCTTCAGGTAGGGTGTCACGTGACACATGACGCCATGAAGCAGCGGCAGCACGCGGTCCTTCTCGTCCGACTGGTACAGCACGTCCAGCAACGGCGCCAGAAGCTCGGCCAGGATCCGCAGCGCCTGCACGCTCCACTGCGCCTCCGGGGCGTGACCTGGCCGGGACCCACCGTCACAGACTGACCTGACCGGGACCCACCGTCACAGGCTGACCTGACCGGGACCCACCGTCACAGACTGACCTGACCTGACCGGAACCCACCGTCATAGACTGACCTGACCTGACCGGGACCCACCGTCACAGACTGAACTGACCGAGACCCACCGTCACAGACTGAACTGACCGGGACCCACCGTCACAGGCCGACCTGACCGGGACCCACCGTCACAGACTGACCTGACCGGGACCCACCGTCACAGACTGACCTGATCGGGACCCACCGTCACGGACTGACCTGACCTGATCGGGACCCACCGTCACAGACTGACCTGACCTGACCTGATCGGAACCCACCGTCACAGACTGACCTGACCGGGACCCATCGTCACAGACTGGGTGCTGCTGACGAAAATGTTCCTTGGGACTTTTGGGGGCGCTAAAATTTCAACGGCCATTGCACCCACGCCCTACCGGGTCTGGGTCCGATGCATTACGCCGTTATACACACAGCCGAGTACAGCTTGAAGCGAACGTATCACACAGCTGCATAAGCTGGCAAAACAGCACTGAGGAGAGTGGGATATCCATGAGTTCAGTATCTACGTCCAAGCTAATTATGGCAGGTTGCCACAAGAAGTCTAATACAGCCCTGCGCAGCACAGAATGTGGCGGTCACCACAGGAGCGCTGCGGGGCGACGGGGCGATCCTGGCGCGCCTCACCGTTGCTGGGCGGCTTGCCGGGCTCCGGGCTGGCGGCGTAGTCGCGGTCGGAGCCGCCGGGAGCGGTGCGCACCGCCAGGTTCCTCCTCAGCCAGGTGGTCTGCTCCAGGCAGGCGCCGGCCACGGCGCTGCACGCCTCCACCAGCTGCCGCGCACGCGCCCAGCCGTCACAGAGAGGGCCGGCGGCCGTGGGGGCGGAGACGGACGGCCGGGGTAGCCCAGGCAACCGTGGTACAGTTTGTGAAGCCACGGTGACAAAGAGAAGTGAAGCAATTCACAGAGGGATGTGGGCACAAAACACCGCGACGTAGCATCTTGGCCGTACCCACACATTATGAAGAGCCTTTACATCTTATCAAGTACGGCGCCACAGACATGTCAGAGCCTAATGCCTCCATGACCATTACCTGCACAGCAATAAAATACACAGCGCAACCCCGACCAGGCATTTCTCGATGGCAGGATTCATGCCCGCGACGGTGACAGGGCAGCCACCGCAGACACGCGCCACCCGGCAGCCCGCTCACGAGCCTCAGCCGGCCGGCCGCCTACCTTGGCAGCCACATCCTGCAGGTCGCGCTGGTCCTTCTTCTCCGGCAGCGGCGGCGCGCGCTGCACGTACTCGTTGAGCACAGCCAGCAGCAGGAACTGAGCGGGCGGCGCCAGCTGCGGCGCGTCGCGCAGCAGCTGCAGCAGCGACGCCCAGCACTCGGCCAGCAGCGGCGCCGCCACCGAGCGCAGGTAACACAGCAGGAACTGCAGCGCCGCCGTGGGTAGCGATGCCTTCTGGCGGCCGCGGCGCGGGACAACGACGTCAGCACGGCACGCTGGCAAGACGGCAGTGTTTGGCGCCACGACACCTCTCGGGTGAACAACCAATGGCCGACGGTACCGCCGCCTTGGTGCAGATCGCAACCTTTGACATCACACGACCGCAAAACCATAACAATCGTCACTGAAAGTAGAACGAACTGAAATAATACCAATGCATGAGAATTGAGCACGCGCTACCGGCGCACAGCTGAGGGGCTTTACGCGCCACAACTATCCCCCATATATCCGACATCACACAGCGGCTCACTGACGCCGACCTGCCTTGGCACGCGCCGCGTTACCCGGCTCTGGCTGCGCGCCGACGCCGTTGCCGGCTGGCGGTCGGCCGGGGTGCTCACGTGTGGCACGACGTTGGGCGGCTGGCGGACTACGGAGCGCACCGTCTGCACCAGGCTGTCCATGGGGATGACGCGTATCGACGACACCAGGTCCACCAGGATCAGCTGCGCCTCGCAGAACTCCGGGATACTCTACCGCACCGCCGGCGAGACGGTCACAACCGGCACACACAGGGCGTAGATCAGTCTATAACCGCCACGCCGACCCCGCACTATGTGGTGCATGGCCATACACCGGTCGCTGCGTACACACGGCAACGCGATGGCAGCGTTACAACACGCCCGGCGCGTCACACCGTGATCGAGATGAGGTGTAGCCGAGGCTGTGCGCCCGGGTGCGGTGTAGCCCAGACTGTGCGCCCGGGTGCGGCGTAGCCGAGGCTGTGCGCCCGGGTGCGGTGTAGCCCAGGCTGTGGGCCCGGGTGCGGTGTAGCCCAGACTGTGCGCCCGGGTGCGGTGTAGCCGAGGCTGTGCGCCCGGGTGCGGTGTAGCCCAGGCTGTGCGCACGGGTACGGTGTAGCCCAGACTGTGCGCCCGGGTGCGGTGTAGCCCAAGCTGTGCGCCCGGGTGCAGTGTAGCCCAGACTGTGCGCCCGGGTGCGGTGTAGCCCAGACTGTGCGCCCGGGTGCAGTGTAGCCGAGGCTGTGCGCCCCGGTGCGATGCAGCCGAGGCTGTGCGCCCGGGTGCGGTGTAGCCCAGGCTGTGCGCCCGGGTGCGGTGCAGCCGAGGCTGTGCGTCCGGGTGCGGTGTAGCCCAGACTGTGCGCCCGGGTGCGGTGTAGCCCAGGCTGTGCGCCCGGGTGCAGTGTAGCCGAGGCTGTGCGCCCGGGTGCGGTGCAGCCGAGGCTGTGCGCCCGGGTGTGGTGTAGCCGAGTCTGTGCGCCCGGGTGCAGTGTAGCTGAGGCTGTGCGTTCGGGTGCGGTGTAGCCGAGGCTGTGCGTCCGGGTGCGGTGTAGCCGAGTCTGTGCGCTCGGGTGCGGTGTAGCCGAGGCTGTGCGCCCGGGTGCGGTGTAGCCGAGGCTGTGCGCCCGGGTGCAGCGTAGCCGAGGCTGTGCGCCCCGGTGCGGTGTAGCCCAGGCTGTGCGCCCGGGTGCGGTGTAGCCGAGGCTGTGCGTCCGGGTGCGGTGTAGCCGAGGCTGTGCGCTCGGGTGCGGTGTAGCCGAGGCTGTGCGTTCGGGTGCGGTGCAGCCGAGGCTGTGCGTCCGGGTGCGGTGTAGCCGAGGCTGTGCGTCCGGGTGCGGTGTAGCCGAGGCTGTGCGTCCGGGTGCGGTGCAGCCGAGGCTGTGCGTCCGGGTGCGGTGTAGCCGAGGCTGTGCGCCCCGGTGCGGTGTAGCCGAGGCTGTGTGTCCGGGTGCGGTGTAGCCGAGGCTGTGCGTCCGGGTGCGGTGTAGCCGAGGCTGTGCGTCCAGGTGCGGTGTAGCCGAGGCTGTGCGTTCGGGTGCGGTGTAGCCGAGGCTGTGCGTCCGGGTGCGGTGTAGCCGAGGCTGTGCGCCCGGGTGCAGTGTAGCCGAGGCTGTGCGTTCGGGTGCGGTGTAGCCGAGGCTGTGCGTCCGGGTGCGGTGTAGCCGAGGCTGTGCGCACGGCTGCGGCGCTGACCTGTTTCTGCTGTCCGCGCAGTCGTCGCTCGTGCCAGGCGGCGGCCACGGCGGCCACGAAGCTGGCCGGGTGGTGGTGCGAGATTGGCGAGAGCAGCTCCAGCACCTGCTGCTTCACCACGCGAGGCACGCCCAGGATCCAGGAGCCAGACTCCCTGCGAGGGGACGGGGGACAGAGCGACGTTAAGGGACCAACGTGCGAGGCTGCCCAGTGACGGAGCGCGCCGCCAGGCTCGGCGCGCACACCGGACAGTGTCACCGCTCGGCCGACAGGACCAGCAGGCAGGACACGGCGCGTGATGGCCACGCGGCAGGAGGGCTTCGTGCACATGTGTTGACTGCGGTTGCGCATGGAGTACCTGCAGGTTTCTCACAGCAGCTGCAGAGCTACAGACTTTCAGGAGCCCATCACCTGCTGCAGACGTGGCAGGAGGGCGTGGCTGCGACCAGGTCAACAAGCCGGCTGACCTGAGCCTGGTATTGAACCGACCCCATCGTACTGACCCGACCTCACATGTTTGTCACCTAGGCGCCGCCGTACTGACCTGGCGTCGCCGTACTGACCCGGCGCCGCCGTACTGACCCGGCGCCGCCGTACTGACGCCGCGTCACCGTACCGACCTGGCGCCGCCGTACTGACTCGGCGTCGCCGTACCGACCTGGCGCCGCCGTACTGACTCGGCATCGCCGTACCGACCTGGCGCCGCCGTACTGACTCGGCATCGCCGTACCGACCTGGCGCCGCCGTACTGACTCAGCGTCGCCGTACTGACTCGGCGTCGCCGTACTGACCCGGCATCGCCGTACCGACCTGGCGCCGCCGTACCGACCCGGCACCGCCGCACTGACCTGGCGCCGTTGCCAGTGACGGCGTGCCAGAGCGCAGCCGTGCCCACCATGATGCGCGGCAGGCTGTTGAGCAGCAGTCGACGGGCGTTCAGCAGCGACTCGGTGGTCAGCTCGCGGCTCGCCTCGTCCTGCCGGCGCCGCCACAGACGCCGCGTCACCTCGAGGCCGGCGCCACCGGACGGCAGCGCCGTCCCGTGACCCGCAGCAGCAGGAGCTCCAGCGGCACAGTGAGGTCGCCAGTCAGTGCAGCACCACACGCCGACCCGCCTGGGCACGGCTGTGGGCACGCTCTCCGCCAACATGTACCACCACTGGCCCGCACTGACCGTGGCGAGACCCAGTGTTGTGAAAGTTACCTGGCATAATGCGCGTGGCTGTGATGATGCGTTCACACCTTGATGGTCACCAGGCTCTCACCGTCTGATGGGGTTTAAGAGCACTCCTAACGAGGGCCACACGTCGGCACACGAGTGAGCCCAGCTTGGAAAATGCACCAGCGGAGGGCGTCACCGCGGCGCCGGCCTCGAGCGGCCAGGGCCGGAGCAGCGGCACCAGCCCGGGCGGCGCGGCCGCGGCGTACGGACCTTCAGCGGCGCGGCCGTGGTGAACACGTGCAGCAGGTTGCTGAGCACTTGCGGCGCTGACGTGCCGGCCGAGTAGGTGTGCAGCGCGTCGGCAGCGGCCGCCGACTGCACGCTCGACGTCGCCTTCCCGGGCAGATGGCACGACAAACGCTCAGACGCGCGCCCACGCATGCAGCGCCCGCGGCCGCCCACCGGGCCACCCCAGCCGGCCCGTTAGTCATACGCCGTAACCCGTACTCGCTCGTGTTGGACTCCACTTCAGCGAGTTGGTTTGTGATTCGACCCGCAGAGAGGATTCATTTTCAACTTGGAATTTCGGAAGCCTGGACAATGCAAGCCCAACGCCAGCCCGACCATGCACAATTATCACGAGTATGGACGGATTCTAACCCCCCATTACAGCACCAATTGGTTTGAAGATCTTTGAGATCATGTACCAAATAGTGACATGTTTGGCTTAAAAAGACCAAAGGTATTATGAGTTCAAGTTTCATATTTATGCACAGTGTGAGCCCACAGTCAGACTAAGGTGGTCTGTTAATACCCCTGCTGGGGTACAAGTATCATACTTTTGTTCTGGTCCAACTCACTTAAGCTGCACGCGGAGTGGTGCAATCTTTACTCCAGTAAAACTCGACTGATTCAGCAGTAAATTCCGGTTGTACACAGACACACGGACGTGGTTAGTTCCGAGACACCGTACATGCTAGCATGATACCCGTACAAATGACAAAACAAGCAGAATTCCCCGCCGTGCCGGCGGCTCCAATACCAGTAATCCTCAGCCGTGCCGGCGGCTCCAATACCAGTAATCCTCAGCCGTGCCGGCGGCTCCAATACCAGTAATTCTCAGCCGTGCCGGCGGCTCCAATACCAGTAATCCTCAGCTGTGCCGGCGGCTCCAATACCAGTAATCCCCAGTCGTGCCGGCGGCTACAGTACCAGTTACCATTTCTCCCGCCTTGGCGCACCCTCAGCCGGTGTTAACAGACACGCCCGCCAGCCATTTGCCCACGCCCCTCCAGCCGGGGCGACCGCGGCCCTACAACTGAGCATGCCCGACCAGGCCCCCGGCCGGTAGTCCCACCTGCTGGCTGGAGTCGATCATGCAGAAGTGACAGATGACGGTCAGCGACTCCACCAGGTAGACCATGTGGTCAGGAGGCACGCAGGCGCCCGTCGTCAGCCTGAAACGGGGCGGCACTACCTGCCGTTAATCGCACACCGCACCGCGCTCCGCCCTGGCGCTGACGCGGCAGCAGGGGGCCGCCCGGCCCGACCGCGCACCGCACGTCTGTCGATGTCAGGCGGCCGCCTGGCCCGACCGCACACCGCACGTCTGTCGATGTCAGGGGGCCGCCCGGCCCGACCGCACACCGCACGTCTATCGACGTCCAGCGGACGCTCGGTCCGACCGCACACCGCACGTCTGTCCATATCAAGCGGCCGCTCGGTCTGACTGCACACTGCACGTCTGTCGACGTCCGGCGGCCGCTCGGTCCGACCGCACACCGCACGTCTGTCGATGTCAGGGGGCCGCCCGGCCCGACCGCACACCGCAAGTCTGTCGACGTCCGGCGGCCGCTCGGTCCGACCGCACACCGCACGTCTGTCGATGTCAGGGGGCCGCCCGGCCCGACCGCACACCGCACGTCTATGGACGTCCAGCGGACGCTCGGTCCGACCGCACACCGCACGTCTGTCCATATCAGGCGGCCGCTCGGTCTGACTGCACACCGCACGTCTATCGACGTCAGGCGGCCGCTCGGTCCGACCGCACACCACACGTCTATCGACGTCCGGCAGCCACTCGGTCCGACCGCACACCGCACATCTATCGACGTCAAGAGGCCGCCCGGTCCGACCGCACACCACACGAATGTTGACGCCGGCGCCACGTCACATACACGTCACATCACGTTTTTTTCTGGGTTCAGGAGGCCTGATTTATTATCAAATCACATTTCTTTAATCTGGAAGTGACCACTTCGCTGCAGACCAGCGTGCAGGCTGGCCTGACTAGCTGCAAGTGATGGCTTCGTCACTAGATCAGCGCGACACGGCAGCGGTAAACGGTAAAACCGTAAAACGTCGCTTCAATAAATTCGTACGTGCCGCGAACTTCTGAGGAGTTAACTCGTTCCAAAACTGCATGACCAGCACAAGTCCCGACTTACCCACCGCTCTGAAGATCGCACAGAGGTAGAGGCTGAGCTTGGCAAGCTGCCAGGTGAAAATAAAGTTCAGCAAGTAGTCTCTTGTCCACCGCAAGTGAGTGGTTCCAGGAGCACGACAGCGCATCATATTATGCGGTTAAGGACCCTCGGCCATTGATCCTGAGCCTGCCCCTGCGCCGGTGCGCGCTCATCCCGCGCTGACCTGTCCTCGGACTCGTAGAGGGCTGCCAGCTGCTCCACGTTCTGCACGACTTGAGTCACCACGGAGGTGACGATGTGTGGCAGCGGGCGGCGGATAAACGGCAGCGATGACGTCACCAACGACAGCCAATGGTGGTGCAGGTGGCGGGTGTGGTCCTGGAGCGCGACGACGACGACAGATGTTACTCGTTCTGTTCTACTGCATAACAGCAGCGACACAACTGACATCCAGATATAAACGGATTACAGCGTGCAAATTATCGATTAATACCAATAATACTCAGTGTACCAACTGCTTTCAACTCGCGCTCTCCGCCCATCACGATCTACTGATGGGGTTTACCTCCTCTGCAACTGTACCAATACATAAAATATGCATTCGTACCTACTGCACGCTTTGCTGTCAACGCATGTCGAATAAACAACGTGTCGCGGATAGTAAGCCCACTCCCGGATTTTCATTTCATTCTTCTCGCTGATCTGAGTGGGCAGGACAGTCACTTCCGTGACCGCCCCGCCGTCCACGCCCGGCCCACCTGCTTGAGGGCGCCTGTGATGGCGTTGAGCAGCATGGGCTGCGCCGAGATCGGGTGTCCCGGGTAGAACTTGGCCGCCTCGGAGGCGGGCGGCGAGGCGACGCGGCCGGCCGGCTGCGCCGCCGCCTCCACGTCCGTCTTCATCTGGTCCGTCTGGTCCTCGAGGATGAGCAGCGCCAGCACCAGCCTGCCGCCGGACACAGGCGCCAGCCGTCAGGGGACGCGACGCGACCGGAGACAGGTGTCGCAGCGATCAGTCCCGACGTCGGCTGCAGTTCGCGCCAGCGCGAGTTTCGCGCAAATACGGAGTGGTATCCGTTCACCACCCCGGGTTACGGAGTGGTGAGTGCTACTAGTTTCGTCGAAAGCGGTTACACATTGCTGTGTTCGCCTCGAACACGGCGATACTCGCCAATAGGAGGACGTCCTCACGGCACAACTTTCTGTTCGAGCAGCTCTGCAAGAGTACCGGAACGCACGACTACATCTAGCTCTTGCATCCAAACCGTTCAGGCCGTAAACCACCTAATTTTCTGTATTTCCGTATCGGGGAAGGACGTTTGTCTAAGTGCAGGATGCGAGACCGACGGCAGCCCACAGCCACCCTCGGTCACCTGATAAAATGAATCTGCAGAGGCCCCATCAGTCACCTAAAGAGCTGAATCTGCAGCGTCCCATCAGTCACCTGATGAACTGAATCTGCAGCGTCCTATCAGCCACCTGATGAGCTGAATCTGCAGCGTCCCATCAATCACCTGATGAGCTGAATCTGCAGCGTCCCATCAGTCCCCTGATGGGCTGAATCTGCAGCGTCCCATCAGTCACCTGATGAGCTGAATCTGCAGCGTCCCATCAATCACCTGATGGGCTGAATCTGCAGCGTCCCATCAGTCACCTGATGAGCTGAATCTGCAGCGTCCCATCAATCACCTGATGAGCTGAAGCTGCAGCGTCCCATCAGTCACCTGATGAGCTGAATCTGCAGCGTCCCATCAATCACCTGATGGGCTGAATCTGCAGACGTCCCATCAGTCACCTAAAGAGCTGAATCTGCAGCGTCCTATCAGTCACCTGATGAACTGAATCTGCAGCGTCCTATCAGTCACCTGATGAGCTGAACCTGCAGCGTCCCATCAATCACTTGATGAGCTGAATCTGCAGCGTCCCATCAGTCACCTGATGGGCTGAATCTGCAGCGTCCCATCAGTCACCTGATGGGCTGAATCTGCAGCGTCCCACCAATCACCTGATGGGCTGAATCTGCAGCGTCCCATCAATCACCTGATGGGCTGAATCTGCAGCGTCCCATCAGTCACGTGATGAGCTGAATCTGCAGCGTCCCATCAGTCACCTGATGGGTTGAATCTGCAGCGTCCCATCAGTCACCTGATGGGCTGAATCTGCAGCGTCCCATCAATCACCTGATGAGCTGAATCTGCATCATCCTATCAGCCACCTGATGAGCTGAATCTGCAGCGTCCCATCAGTCACCTGATGAGCTGAATCTGCAGCGTCTCGGTGAAGCTGAGAGACGCCGCCTGGCGGCCGGCCTCGGCGCCCTCAGTCGGCGCCGGCGGCCACACCTCGTTGAAGTCCATGATGTCCTCGGTGAGCGTGGTCTCCGCGCGGGGCCCGGCGCGCAGCGAGTGCACCGTCGACAGCAGACAGTTAAGTAGTGTCTTCTGTACCTGCACGGCACGCCGAGACGGACACCAGAAAGGTCAACAGCCAAGTCGGCGGCGCCACGGGAGCAACACCAAACAGCCGAGGGGCTCATGCAGCTGCAGGCGGTGTACCATCTGGACAAGGGCGCAGCGGGTTTGACAGCAGACATGGCAACAGGGCCTTTCTTGGCCGTCTTAAAGTAATCAGCTGCTACGAAATGTCAGGGGCGGGCTGCCCTCCGATCACACGGAATCCAGTATCAACGTTGGAGTCACCCAGCGGTTTGTTCACTTGATTCAGCAGAGTGCAGGGAACTACACAACACCATTCGCTGTAGCCTCGTTGGCCGTGGGCAGCGTGGTCTGCCAACAGCGCTTGGACCCGACAAAGGCGCACCGTCGCAGCGCGCCAGACACAACCAGCAGCCAAGAGAGAACGGCCAGAGCGGCGGACTGGGGGTCGCAGCGGACCCGTCAGTGGACCATGCGGACAGCGGCGGCGTCTCGGGTCGGCCTGGCGGCGTTCGAGCTCACCTTACAGCGCTGGAGAAGGTCGGCGAGGTAGGTGGCGAAGCCGCGACCGCTGGACCGCACCACCGTCACCAGCTCGGAGAACATGGAGGTCAGGATCTCGGCTGAGACTATTTGTACCTGGCACAAACGCACACGTCACGATGAGCAAATCACTAACAAAAAGCTAGCCAACTGTTTGCGGCAACCAGCTACATCAACCTGAATCAAAGCATTATGGAGACTGGCACTGAGTTGGCAAAAATGCTCGAGAAGCACAGGGAGCAAAACAGTTACTAAGCATCCCAAACGCACGAGGCTGGTGTTCCGTGCCGATGGCATAGCCCGGGCCTAGCGCCCTCTGACCTGTCTGTTGGCCTGCAGCTGCTCGGTGCTGACGGCCGACGCCTCCAGATTGGGGTAGTAGCTGCGAACGAACTGCACGCACTGCGACATGACCACTTCGAGCAGCATGGAGCTGCGGTAGGCGGTGAGCGCCTCCGGGTGCGGCTCGCCGCCGAACCGCCGGCCCTGCACCGAGCGCCGATGACACGACAGCAGCAGCTGGATCTGGCGGCGCGGCGGCGGCGGCGGGTCAGCCGCGGCACACGCCGACGACGGTCCAGCCGAGGCGACACAGGCCGCGGGGTTCTGCCCGCGAGCACGAGGACCGCTCACAGCGCTAGGTCACACGGGGATCACATCTGGCACGACACAATCGATCCCAACTGTTCAGAGGACACATCACTGCCAAACGACAGGTACTCCGGCGTCTCTCCCGGGCGGGTTTAAGGAATTCTCGTCCATCCTGTCTGTCGCCTGCGGTCGGTATGAGATTCCTCCCCTGGCCGTTCGGACCTGTTGCCCGCTGCGTTCGCTCTCGTCCTGTGGTTTTTGCCACCCGTCCGGCAACACAGGTCGCTCCCTGGTTAATCCTGTTGCCCCGGGCAGCCTCCACCGCTCACCTGGTGACCCCTGCAGCCCCGGGCAGCCCCCGCTGCTCACCTGGTGACTCCTGTTGCCCCGGACAACCCCCGCTACTCCCCTGGTGACTCCTGCTGTCCCAGGCAGCCCTTACTGCTCACCTGGTGACTCCTGTTGCCCCGGGCAGCCCCCGCTGCTCACCTGGTGATTCCTGTTGCCCCGGGCAGCCCCGCTGCCCACCTGGTGACTCGTTTTGCTCCGGGCAGCCCCCGCTGCTCACCTGGTGACTCCTGTTGCCGGCGGTCGGCGCGGAGGAGGAGCAGACGCTGGTGGTGGCCAAGCTGCACAGCGTCAGCCGACAGTCCGTCTCCATCACCGAACGGAGCGTCTGCAGCGCGTACAGGATCCGCCGCGAGTCGCACACCTGAACACCGAAGGCAAACACGGCCGCACGGTCAGCGAGGCTGACGCAGAGCGCCCCGGTGCTGCACTTACATACTGCCAGGCAAGCACTCGTACACACACCGAGTACGACAATGGTCTCAAAGATGACGGCTCATTGACGGCCGCGTACTGGGACGGTGCTGGTGTTCGCGTGAGAGCGCGCAATTTGCCGGTGCCGCGCAGTCAGCGCCGATTATCGGCTGGCAGCGCCCGGCGACAGCACGCAGAGGCCGTAAGTAATACATCAGCACGCCGAGGCCGTAAGTACATCCCTTGTGGCGCTCTGAGTTACGGCCGCAAGCGGGCGGGTTCGATCCTTTCAACAGCCGCGTTTCAGCTTCCCCGCTACAATGGGAGTGGCAGATCACAATGCCAATGACCAGAGTCGCTTCATGCACCGAGCAACAAGCCAGATCGCGGCGACCAGTGCGGTGCAGGCCCGTAACGAGGCAGAACGACCTATAGCGACGATCAGAACACGGAAAAATATTGCATACGCACATTAAAACCGGTCGCAATAGTTTGAGAAACGAAACACACTTTGCACACGTTGACAAGCAAATATCGACACCAGAGGCTAGTGACAGTCACGACCATCTTTGCAGCTCGACTCTGCCAAATGAGCCATAACAAATGTTCTGCGCAGTGTGCCCGAGTCGAGATTATACAGAGATTATGAGATTATGCAACATCTGAACGCATGCCACGCGACCCGTCTTTGTGGAACACGATACCTGACAATAGAGGAGCATGAAGGTATGCAGTGGGTGAATCAGCTTCTCTTGGCTTTGCTCCACGTCTTTCTTATCTGTCCATTTAGTTTCCTTGAGATTGCATTTATCGAGCGCGGCATCCACGATCTGGGGAAGGGAACGATAGAGTGGAAAAATAACGTGATCGTAATCATGAGAGTACTATCTACCCCATTTTCGACTAGCAGCTCTTACAGCACAACCACAACACAGACAAACAACGGACGTTGTTTAGATAGAAAGACGGCTTTGCCAGCAACATCTGCTATGTACAAAGCAGAATTACGTCGAAATCATTTAATTATGATAAAACCATCACAAACGTATGGAGACTGGGAAAATATGATTTATTCATGCAACTGACATTTTTGGCCAGCGCACACGATTCAAAATCACAACCCGAGCCCCTCCCCTGTCACGCCGTGCCCTACGCGTGGCGGACCACCCAAGCACCCACACCCGGGTCATGACGCTCCCGCAGACGTCACCCAGCGCTGCTGCCGGCCGTACCTCGCCGACGATGCCGGCTGCCACCGCCACGCTCTCCTCCTGGGCGGCGAACAGGCGTGACAGACCCTCGAACGGCGTCAGCGAGCCGGACTTGTCTGAGTCAGCGAGCTCGGGCCGGCCGGACAGCGCCGAGTCGGCCGAGTCGTGGCTGGCGCGCCGTTCGCCGACGAACCGGTGCACCGACGACAGGTCCAGATGGCGCGGCGCCGCCGGCTCTGCAGACTCGCCGTCGGAGTCGCCTGCTGCACCGCCCCCGGGGCACGAAGGCCGGGTCAGACGAGGCAGCCACGCCGGTGGACGGCACCGGTCACCAACCACCGGTCAAGAGAGGGGCGGCGCCGGTGGACGGCTCCGGTCGGGAGAGGGGCGGCGCCGCGGGCACCACCGGTCAAGAGAGCGGCGGCGCCGGCGGACGGCTCCGAGCGGGAAAGGGGCGGCGCCGCGGGCACCACCGGTCAAGAGAGGGGCGGCGCCGCGGACACCACCGGTCAAGAGGGGCGGCGCCGGCGGACGGCACCGGTCAGGAGAGGGGCTCCGGTGGACATACCAGTCGAGCGAGGGGGGGGGGGGGCGCCGACGCACGACCTCGGGTCGCAGCCACGGGCAGACGGACGGACGACAAGAGTGAGTCGAGAGTGTGCCAGTGCGTACAGGTTCCCCGAAATAGGTTTTAATCCAAAGACGTTACTTCGAAGAACGCAACACCAACTGCTTGAAGATTCCGATCTGCACACGTGGTACCAAAGATGACATTAGCTATAACAGACTATGAAACCGTTCTGTCAACGTGACGTCGACTAACCCGGCCGCCATCCCACGCCTGAGCGGCCCACGCCGGGCGGGCCAGCACCTGTGATCGGGTTGACGAACACCGAGATGGGCTGCAGGAGGGCACTGCTGAGTGCGTGCGGCCCGGGCAGCCGGACGGTGCCGGCGCGCGTCTGGGGCGCGCCGCCCGGCCGGCCCAGCGACGTCAGCGCCAGCAGCTTGCGGCCGCCCCCGGGCCGCCGCGCCGGCCGGCCCGGCGACGCCTCGTCCGACACGTGGTAGATGACGTTACCTGTACCCATCGGCCGACGGGGCACGCGTTAGAAGCGATTACGATGCGCAGATAGCGTTGGTATGGGAGGAAGACGGAATTCGTGGTCTAGATGGCCATCGGAGTTAGAGCCTTAGGGACGACCAACGAACATGAGCCAGACAGACAGCACAGAGACAATGCAAATCAATATGCTTATCAGGATAAAGGCATTGCAAAAATACCCAATGCCTCACGGGACGGCACACAAAAAGACTAAAAATTAGAACACAGACAGCAAAATTATTTTAAAAATTCATGCAACTAAGAAAAAATAGCAGAAACAAAACCGGCCGAGTGACAAAAGACACAAAAGCATGAAGGCAAAGCAAAGTACGGAGGGGGGGGGGGGGACCGGGGCAGCAGCCGTACCCTCAACGGAGCTGATGGCGTACACGCGGCCCAGGTCGTCAGCGTCGCCGGCGTCGGGCGGCTCAGCGCTGACGTTAATGTGCTGCACGCTGACGCGGGCCGTGCTGGGCGTCAGCAGCAGCAGCAGCAGCGGCTCCATGATCCTGCGGCGGCGCGCACCCACGCGTCAGGCTCGGTGCGGCGACGGCCGCCACGCAGCAGCCCAACACGGGGACGAGCCGGCTCCGAGCGGTCATCGGCCAGCGACACGGCAGCCGAACAAGCCGGCTCCGAGCGGTCATCAGCCAACGACACAGCAGCCGAACGAGCCGGCTCCGAGCGGTCGTCGGCCAGCGACACGGCAGCCGAACAAGCCGGCTCCGAGCGGTCATCAGCCAACGACACGGCAGCCGAACAAGCCGGCTCCGAGCGGTCATCAGCCAACGACACGGCAGCCGAACAAGCCGGCTCCGAGCGGTCGTCGGCCAGCGACACGGCAGCCAGCATCGCGCGCATCTCCCCGCACAGCGCTCTAGCGCCGCGAAGCTGCAGCCGAATCGGTGCCAAATCTTAACAATGCGGTTTATTGCTGCTATGACCTGTCGATGCAGGGAAACTCCTTCTAAGGTTTCATAATGCACTGCACATCTAAGGTCACTTAGCATCGACATCTCTCACGCCGAATGTCACGGGGGGGGGGGGGGGCAACGAAACTCCTCACCGGACGACGGGAGCCAGGTCCGAGCCTCTCAGCCTCGCACACACGACCAAGAGGACGCCCCCCCCCCCCTCCCCTTCTGCAACGAGTGGGGACACGCCAACACCACCGATCCACAGACTGCCGCCAGTACTTATGCTGTATGGATCGGATACAAAATGTTCAACACGCACAACCGTGTGGAAAGGAGTCACCAGTTCGTTGCATTCACACAAAACACGTCTTAAGTGACGCTAAACGTGCTAAGCGTGCCCACGTGAAGCTATTTTATTGTTATTCGTTGGTGTTTTCGCGCGCGTCGACTGCAGTGGTCATTTTGCGCCCAACCTACCTGAAGCTAAGCTGAACATACTAGACCTGTCTGAATCAACCATATTTACCCAGACGAAAACAAACCAAGAAATCGAATCGCGCCTCAGCGCGTCCCGTCCCGGCGCGGTCGGAGTGTGCGGGTGGTGGGCGCCCTGTCCCGGCGCGGTCGGAGTGTGCGGGTGGTGGGCGCCCCGTCCCCGTGCGGTCGAGGTGTGCGGGTGATGGGCGTCCCGTCCCGGCGCGGTCGGGGTGTGCGGGTGATGGGCGCCCCGTCCCGGTGCGGTCGGGTGTGCGGGCGGTGGGCGCACCTGGTGACGTCACCACGCTGGAGGGTGTGCGTCAGCCACGTGCGCGCCACAGAGTGGAGCGGCCCGCTGGGGTCGCGCAGGCTGTCCAGCATCAGCAGCAGGCAGCGGTCAAACGAGCGGCTGATGTGGCGGCGCGCCGACACCTCCCGGCTCAGGTGCCACACGATGGCAAACCGGCTGAACGCGTCCATCCTGCCGATGAGGTCAGGTCGCGTCAGGCCAGGGCACGGCACGGAAGGGCGGCAGAAAGCATGACAGGGCACGGGACGGCACGGCAAGGCATGACATGGCAGGGCAGGGCAGGGCAGGGCAGGGCAGGGCATGGCATGGCATGGCATGGCATGGCATGGCATGGCATGGCAGGGCAGGGCAGGGCAGGGCAGGGCAGGGCAGGGCATGGTATGGCATGGCATGGCATGACAGGGCAGGGCAAGGCACGGCAGGGCAGGGCAGGGCAGGGCAATGGCGACGGAGACCAGCACACGACTCTAGTGCCACATAATCAAGACCAGCTGAATATTTCAGTACGGTGAAAATGGGACTCGTTCGTGAGACAAGTGCTGCATGCTCGGATACAAATCACCAACGGAAATCGCTGCAGCGACCTAACATGGCCGAAGGTCATGAGATGCTCGCTCGACCCCATCTTAGGGCGTCTTTTTTGGGTCACTTTTTGGTGCTCATCTCCGTGTACCCCCCCCCCCCCCCCCCACACACCCCTGTGACCGACGAGGTCGCTCGCTCACCTGACGCTGAGGTCAGCATGAGTCATCTCGGCGGCCAGCTGGTTCTCCACCAGCTGCGCGGGCAGCAGGCTGAGCATCAGCTGCATGAGGTCGACGCAGGGCAGGTGAAGGTCGGGCCGGTCCGGCGACAGTAGCCTCCAGAGGCGCCGCGTCAGCAACTGCCCGACACGGCAGCGCCAGCCACCGTCAGCTCACCGTTTGCCATCGCCATAGCGGAAGCCATACGAACGGCGAACAACAGCACCGTTCAAGTCCATTGGGCGGAATCCAGGGCGCATGATTCAAACGAGGTGTGAGGGTCGAGCTCGACGACATAGAAAAGTGCGCGACCAGTTGGACACTAGATTAGAGACGACAGCTGCAGCAGAAACGTGCCAGACCTCACGCAAACATGCGATATCGACCGAGCGCGGCTAACGCACAAACGGCCCTGGTACGCACTGCCATGACGTAGTAAATGTGTCGGGGCAAAAACGTACACCGCAGCAGCGGCGCCCGTGCCAGATCCGTCCACAGGTGCGGCGGCGCAGCACGCCCACCTGCGTGACGACCGTGTCCTGGAGCAGGCAGCGGTGCTGCTGGACGGTGAGCAGGGGCCGCACGGCGGCGCTGGCGCCGGGCCGGCCGCCCACCGAGCTGACCAGCGCCACCAGGTCCAGCAGCGTGGAGACGGCGCTCAGCTGGATACCGCACTCGTGCGCCGGCCGCTGCGCCGGCAGGAAACAGGCCACCGCCAGCAGCGAGAGCAGCCAGGCCGGCAGCGACGACACGCCCTCCGACTCTGGACAACGGTACCCAGTCACCGGCAGCCCACTGTGTGCTGGGGCACGGGCCACGGGCGCACGCCACGCTCTCACTGCTCACGCGTACGCCTCGATCATGAGAAAACAGGACCTGGCGCTGCAGGACGCGTGGCAAACACGATTCAGCACAAACGAGCGATGCACGAGCGTGGTAGCGCGGTGGGTTGGTACCAGCCGCAACCCTGATGGTGGCAAGCATGCCAAGCTGCCAGATGTCCACAGACTCACCCGGTCCATGCTCGGCCGGGCGAGAGGGAGCAGTGACCAGCGACTCACCGGGCGACGGCGGCGGCTCGTCCGGCTCGTCCAGCGCCGGGAACGAGGAGAGCACCACCAGCAGCTGGCAGGCGCTGCGGAAGGCGGCCGCGTACTGGTCGGCGGCCGGCGCCAGGCGCACTTGGTACGCCTCGGCCTGTCGCAGCGCCGTCCGCACCTGCTCCTGCTGACGACATGGCGGCGCTGAGCGAGTACCGCTTCTGGCGGCCAGGCTCGCCACATCGACTGACTGAGACACACGGCGCTGACCACCGGCTGGCGACTTTTCAGCGATAATGAAATATAAATGTAGACTCCTATCTGGCAGCTTTCCAGCGAAAATAATCCGGAATGAAGCACGGCTATAACGCAAGTGCTTAATGAGCAAAAAGCCTCCTAAATCCTGTCAGTGACAAGTGACACCTGTAAGCCTCACACAACCCGCGGTAATCGGCTCGTCATGGGGACGGGCCTGTCCCGGCGCCCCGGCACGTGCCTCGCTGGAGGGCGGCGGCCGCAGCTCCGCCGGCTCCGCTCCGGCGCCGGTCACCCAGCGGCCCAGCAGCTGTCGCAGCTCGCCGTCGCGCTGGGCGGCGCAGGCGCGCGCCGGCAGCGCCAGCCGGCGGCGGCACTCGTCCAGCGGCGTGTCAGTCGCCAGCAGCCGGGCGCGCACCAGGCTGGCGAACAGGTCGGCGAACAGGCGCGAGCAGTCGTGCACGGAGCCGGGCGGCGGCGGCGGCGGCGCGCCGGGCGGGCTGCGCGAGCGGCGCACGCCCGGCTGCACCTTGTCCAGCACGGTGCGGCAGATGTCGAGCGAGCACGTGAGGTCGGCCGGCCGCAGCGCGCCCACCGCCTCCGTCAGCGTCACGCTGAGACTCTGCAGCACGCAGCAGACAAGGTCCGGCAGGTGCTCCGTCTGCACCTCGACACTCGTCTCCGTCGAGATGACGTCCAGCAGGAAGACGATGAGCGCGCAGCACTCGGCCACGTCCGGGTCGCCGCCGCCGACGGCCAGCACCGGCCCGCCGTCGGCCGCCGGCGCGTCGACGTCATCGTGGGCAGAACGTACTCGGCGGCAGGCCTCTCCGTACTTGACCTGGCGCAAGGAAAACCGGCCACGGCCCGTGTCAGCACCGGTGCGTGCGGCCTATCACCGCAGTTGTCCGTGATGCTAAAATATCCCAGATAACGCTAGAATGCTCAGAAAATGCCCAGACTAGCTGTCAACAATCTCGGCGCTGACAGAAGCTCCGGGTGATACAATGGGCGTCATACGGGATAAATTTAAATGTATCTTAACCAGTTCCCAGCTATCATCACCGTAAAACCGACACCCAAGCATAGGCCGTCGCTAACCGCCCACCTTCATGTAGTCCCAGACGTAGTGGGGTTCAAGGGCGCCGAACAGCAGGTTAGCCGTCTTGACCAGGTCCTGCTGCTGCTTGTTGCCGTCGCTGCTCTGGCTCGAGCGGGAGCTGGAGTCGGCCGGGCGGCGCGTCGACGGCGAGGCCGCTGAGCCCGCCGACTGGTAATTGTGGTACAGCGCCCTGCAGCATCGCCCGACGCCGCGCCGTCAGTGCGACGACGGCAGGGGTGACGACCGATGGTCGGGCTTCGCAGCGCCGAGCCACGCGACAGCACACCTCAGACACCGTACGGCATGTGAGAGCCTGGTTAGAGCGCGACAGCATTTTCAGTCAAAAGTCAACTCGCATACCACCCAGCAACATCCTTGATGGAACGCTTAGACACTTGCAAACAGCCATCTCCACCTGCATCGTGGGACAACTTCTCCGATGGCGGGCTACCGTCCGTCTGCGGCCGTTACCTGACGGCGGGTTAACATCCGTCTGCGGCCGTTACCTGAGCACTTCGATCATGACGTAGTCGAGGAGGGGCGGCCCGATCTCGGCTTTGTCCAGCAGCGATATAATGAGCCGGTACGGCCGAACGTCCGGGCTGGCCGACACAGAGCTGGTCCACAGGCAGTTCTGGCCGCATACAAACAACAGAGATGGTTCACAGGCAGTTCTGGCCGCATACAAACAACAGAGATGGTTCACAGGCAGTTCTGGGCGCACACAGACAAGAGATGGTACACAGGCAGTTCTGGCCGCACACAAACGACGGAGATCGTCCGCAAGGCAGTTCTGGCCGCACACAAACAGCACAGATGGTCCGCAGTCAGTTCTGGCCACACAGACAACAGAGCTGGTCCAAGCAGTTCTGGCCGCACACGCAAACGACAGAAATGGTTCACAGGCAGTTCTGGCCGCACACAGACAACAGGGCTGGTCCACAGGTAGTTCTGGCCGCACACAAACAACAGAGATGGAACACAGACAGTAATGACCACAAAAATGCACACAGAGCTAGTGCCGCACGCGCACGCACACACACACACACACACACACGCACGCACGCACGCACGCACGCACGCACGCACGCACGCACGCACGCACGCACGCACGCACGCACGCAGCAGCATGGCCAGGAGACAGCAGGCAGACGGGGCGCGGGCGGTACGACACGACGGCGGCTAAGCGCCATCCAACATCGGTAAACACACCCAATGACATCGTTTAAAAAAAGATGAGCACTAGAAACTCGACACTCCTATAGCTCGGCCGTGTGTCCCCCTTCTATCCGTTTTCAGCTGGCGGGGCTGACGTCACGAGCAGGCTGGGCGGCGTTGACGTCCCCACCCGGCCGGCCGGGCGGGCGGGCGGGTGGCGACGGCTCACCGTGATGGCATCGATGGCCAGCGGCCGGGAGTAGGCGTCGAAGTAGGCGGTGCCCTGCTCGCCGGACGCGGCCGAGGTGACGCTCTCGGTGCGCTTCACCACCGGGTTCTCCGAGGGCAGCACGCTGACGTCCACCTCGGAGCCGAGCAGCCACGAGTACAGGCGCCTGCCGGGCCGCACGGCCGGGTCAGCCGGAGGTCACCGGGTGCCGACGGCAGCCGCTCGCCACCTCAGCCGGAGGTCAACGGGTCCCGGACCACAGCCGCCCGCCGGGTCAGCCAGAGGTCAACGGGTCCCGGACCACAGCCGCGGGCCGGGTCAGCCCGAGGTCAACGGGTCCCGGACCGCAGCCGCCCGCCGGGTCAGCCGGATACCGGCCACGGTCGATGACGCAGGCACGCACAAGATACGCCGGGGGTATCCGACTGCCACTAAGCCCGGCAGTTTCAAGAAACGTCAGCACAGTAACGCCATCAGCAAAACCGCACCTAGTGATGGACATGCCTCAGGACAGGGTGACAGTTACGGCTGAGGGAGATGTTTCGAAACAACAGCAACTGTATACATGTATCCCCATGAGACGGTGCAGCCGGATCTGAGCAGTGCGCACCCGCAGTACCTGTTGAGTGACATGTCCCGGCGCAGCAGGACGGCCACGGCCGCCGTCACCAGCCGCACCAGATCGGAGCGGATCAGCTGACTGTTGTGCATCGGGAAGGCGGCCAGCAGCAGGTCGAGCGTGAACCGCTGCACCAGCACGCTCGAGTCCTGGACGGCTGCGCACAGCGCCCCCACCTGGCCGAGCACCGGCGCGACGCACAGTCAGCGGCGTCAGGCCGCGGCGCGCGCCACCAGACGGCGGCGAACGCCCACCGCACCTCAAAAGACATGAAGCCGAGCGAAGGGTCGTGGAGTGGAGTGAAGTGGAGTGGGGAAGTGGAACGGATGAGGATGTCGAGATCCTTCCCATTTAGCCGCACGAGTCAGAATCTAACAGCCTGTCGTCGGTCTCGGAAGCCGGTAAAATCAGCAAGCCATCGCGGCGGCTGGCGCCACCCACGTCTCAATACACTCACTAATTTCAACTGCTACGGTTACGTTGGGATGCACCGTTGACAAGCTTTGTCAGCTCGAAATCCGTCAAAAAAGCATGATCCGCCGCAGATCTTTTTTCAATCCATTCGCTTTGCACGATGAAAAATTGGCGCCTAGCCTTCAAAAGATGTTCTGATGCTCAGTTAGGCGGCAGATAGGCTGCCGGGAGACTGACGGTGACGTCCAGGTCGGTGCCCATGATGAACAGCTGGTCCTCCATGCTAAGCTTCTTGTTGAACTTCATGAGTGTGAAGCTGATGGCCGGCAGGCGAATGGCCGGGTTGCAGAGCACGCAGTCCCAGAGGCAGCCGAAGAAGAAGTCCGTTTCAGCGCCCTCGGCCACCCGCTGTATCAGCGCCGCCGTCCTGCGCGCCACGACCATCGGACAGCCGTGACGCAGACGAACCCTCGCCACGCACGCCTGCCTGCGTTTGGCGCACGTTCGCGTCCGAAAGGCCGACCGGCCGCATCACTGTTATCAGAGGCACGCTACCACAGCCACAGTCGTTATCAAGATCAGGCAGGCTCACAGACGAGCGCAGCGCAGGTGTTCTATGCCTTCAGCTCGCCACAAACGCCTGGGCCGGGCAGCAGGCCACACACCTGGCGCAGCGCCTGACTCACCTGTCGAAGTAGTCGGAGCCCTCGTCCAGGCCGGGCAGGATACCGCTGAGGAAGCCGCGCAGGCCGGGCCGCAGGCGGCGGCCCAGCGGCACGAAATGCGTCTCGTAGATGGTGAGCAGAGCGGGCCGTACGTTCATGGCGGCGTGTCCGAACAGCGGGAACAGACCTGCGCGGTCCGACGCCACGTACGCCGGTCAGGGACAACACTCGCCACAGAGTCAGCACACCGGCCACAAGGTCAGCAAACCGGCCACGGGATCAGCACACCGGCCACGGGGTCAGCACACCGGCCACGGGGTCAGCACACCCGCCACGGGACGCCACCCGTAAGGAATGCAAGGCATTATAGAAGAGATAACGTAAGGAAATCTAATTACACGTGCACCATGATATGACAACTTTGACTGGCTTGTGCTTCCAGACTGGCTTACAGACCAACAGCACACTACCGACGCTATGCAGATTTCCATCTGCACGAACTTATGCACAAGACCAGACCACAACAGCCCGCGTGTGCGTGGCAGGGCGAGCAAGAGCCAGCCTCCGCACTTAGGTCGAGACACGCAGTAATGGTAGCATGCGCTCTGATCCATTTCGGCCACAACTCCAAACGGCGGACCTGAATCGGGCATGACGTCTTTGTCGCTGCAAGACACCGATGTAGGCCGATCAAGCAACACGCGCACCCGCAATATACAAGCGGCGTTTGGAACAATCAAATGAATGCGTCGCCTGCCAGCTGAGCCCGGTCAATACTGCGCCCGTACACGATGATACGGGTCCACCGCTGATCAACCAACCACGGTAACATGAAACAAGCACATATGGCTGCTGGGTAAGGACACTTAAGTTTTGTCATGCCAATGGCCGTCGCCAGCCGTAAGCCAGCGTGAGCAGTCGCTCTGTGGGGACCGGGCTCCAAACGCCTCCGCGGCGCCGCCGCATCGGCACGTCAGTGACAGCCGTGCCGCAGATGGGCACGCGCTCTGGCAGCTGCCGTTCCAGACGTAAACAGGGCGCGGGCGTGGGACCGCAGCTCCACTGGCGCCCGGCACAGCTGGCACACGCGACCGGCGGCGCGCGCGCAGCTGGCCGCGGCCGGCGCTCCGGCTGCCGGGCATGTACGGCGCCAGGCTGTCCGCAGAGGAGCGGGCGGGCTAGTGTTGAATCATGTGGCTATCGGATACGCAGTCATGCCGCGCGTGAGTGGAGTAAACTGATGCAGACCTGTATTCATTTATTAGCGCATGGCTGCAAGATGACAGCGCTCCTCCGGCCGAGCGCCAGAGAAAGACCGGGCAGCGACCCTATTTTCGATCCGGGATAACCATTACCAGACTTTGCCCTCAGCAACCGATCAGTCGGCCTTGGCCGCCAGTTTGAGCATGAATGACATCGTGTTTAGCCACATTCAAGACCGTGAGAGACGGCCAACAGACGCCGTCACAGTGACGCGTGCAGTGCCCTTGGCAACCAGGCCATGCTGGCCTGAGACCGTGGGCGCCCCGCCACACCTCCCCGCGCCGGGGAGGCAGCGACGACGGGGGGGGGGGGGGAGCCCACATATCCGACCGACGACGGGAAGAGAACCAGCCCACCGCCGGCCAACGGGAGGGGGCGGGGACAGACCGACGGATGGGGGAGGCACTTGGTGCCGTCAGCACTGACCGGCGCTGTAGATGAAGAGCTCCTGGCTGAGCCGGTTGGTGCCCATGCACTTGAACATGATGTCGTAGCACTCGAGCGCCTTCAGATGGACGCCGCTGGGCAGCGCCGGATGCATGCACTGCGCCAGCCGCTTACTGATGACGATGCGGCTCGGGATCACCGGGTACTTGATGTTGGAGACCAGCACCTGGCGCCGCCCGGCACAGTTACGCTCGTGCCATGACACGAGGTCTGATGACTTGGTTTTTTTTTGGGGGGGGGGGGGGCGCATCGACTGCAGGATGTCATACCGCACCAGGCACGAGGCCCGACCGACCGCACCTGGCCTGTGGCGCGAGACGAGACCGGTGACGGTCGTAGCGGCGCCAGCAACTACCCACACACACGGTTTACGGAACGTGCCAAATCACACTAATATACATGATTTTGTAAGAACGCAATGTCAGCTTCGATGTGTTGCTACTGTTCTACTTTATCAGCGGGCTAAAAACGTTCATAAAAGACCACAGGCACATTCTATCCTTTTTCATTCAATAGACAGCTATAACCTGTTACCAAAGAGCGCACGCGCTTTTCGCTTTATTGCTATCAAAAGAAGCATTAGTGACCCCGAAACTTCACTTTCTTACTTTAACGCAACGCGTTAAAACGGCGGTCGGGCTGACCAACCTTGTTGAGCTTTCCCAGGGCCGAAATGAGATCCGCCCACTCGCTGGTGTACTCGAAACTCTTGAGCGCCTTGTCGACCGCCGCGATGTACTGGCGGTACTTCGAGTCGGCGCGCAGCTCGTACTCCTCCAGCGTGACCGAGGCCATGGCGGCAGGATACCGCGGCGGCTCCACTCCTCAGAACAGGCCAGCCGCCGGCCGCCGCCGCATCAGCGCTGCGGTATGCGCGGGGTCGTCAGGGAGCCGTCGCGGCCGCACACGCAGGCCAGCCGCCGGCCGCCGCCGCATCAGCGCTGCGGCATGCGCGGGGTCGTGCACCGCGTATGCACGTCAAGGGGCCGACGCGATCGCGTGCACGTGGGGCGGCTCGCGCTGGTGCTCATGGCACGAAATGGGGTACAATGTCTACGGAAAATAGCCAGGTCACAATCGCGAACGAAGTTGACGTAAGGTATGGTGTGTGGTCCCGACTTCACCCAACCATGCCTGACTCACAACAGGAGAAAACTCAATCAGCAAGACAAAAAAAAAAACTGATACAAAAAGGGTAACTGCATGCCTTGAGTCACATAGCATGTTCACACATGTCACATTCAGCTACATATCTTGTCACACCACACATATATTCATACACTGCACTGCACATATTTGTATTTGGTATTCACATCCCAGCTGCTTTTCATACACAAGGAAAGACAAAGGCAGTGCTCAGTGAAATACATGCTGGCTGTTGATCACATAATAGCTCAACTCAACACAAGTGATGGCAGCATAAACAATGATAATGGCTCATGCTACAGTATTGGAATGACATTCCTCACTGAAAAGGTTTTTTATCCATCATTGACATTGCCCTCTCACCCCTGTGATAAATGCATGTCTGTCATGTTGTGTCTGTGAATGCTGTCCCCAGTATTTGGGCATGTTAAATAAACAAAAATACACTGTATACAAGTAGGGATGACAAGAAAACAGTTCTAAAATACTTCAGAAGTCTGGCAAACTTCTGAATATGGATGTTTCTTCACAAATTGTGTAAACAGTTTCTAGGAATGGGTTTGAGATCATTGTCCTTGCTAGGCATACATTTTTTTTGCAGAGATCCTGACAATATTACTTCACCAGAGCAATCCCAGCTCAATGTGCAATTTTGACAACATATTTAAGGGTACCATGCAGTTTAAGAAACGGCTGTGCTACGGCATAGTGACCTTTAATGGCCAGATGCCAGGTGGTGATATGACAAGCAAAATATTTGTGCACATCTTACCAGACACAAATTCACAATCTGCGACCCAATTGGTCAGCTGTTTGTAGCTTTACTGAGTTATAGGGATGGCAAAATAGTAACACAACAATAAGTACCAATACCCATACAAAATTGCAGGGAAGGATTGCACTGTGCACAATTGCACTGTGCATGGGGGGGGGGGGGCTTTACAGTGAGCTGGCTTTGGGCTGAACTGTAAGGAATTATGACCAGTCTCCAAAAACATACTAACAGATGGGCTTCCATTAAATTATGACCAGTCTCTAAAAACATACTAACAGATGGGCTTCTTCTTAAAATTGGTCATTTTCTCTCAAAATGGCTGAGGAGGGGAGGGGCTGAAACACCAGTTGAGGGAAATAGGGGCTGGAGTGTCCCTGACTGACTGAGGGGCTGGGACCCTGGCTGTGGACACAGTGGAGTAAATTTTGGGCACATCCATTGAAGACCACAAGCCACAGACATTTCTAACCTACAGCCCAATGATGGATCTGAAACATTAGTGTTTTGAGCCAGAAAGTTAAACATCACTACCAAGTAAAATGTGCAGGTTCAATGTATCTAAATATACCTAGGATATAAGTGGAATATGATATAAGTAATCTGCATGCATGCAAACAAACAAAAGCATGCTGGAGTTATCATGAAATATCTAGGCAAGAGAGAAAGCACAGTTTCAAATAGGACCTACCCTCATGTCCCATGAGCCCAGCTCCCAGGGGCCTCAAATAAGAGGCTTCATGATTTATGAAAAAATACAAGAGCAAAACCACTTGGTGCCCACTATGCCCAAGTGTCATATGTGACGACTGGCACAACTGAAGGCATCTGTGAAACAAATAGTTCAAACCCAAAATGAGCCCAATCTAGTCAATGATGACTCCTTCCCAGTCGCAGGCTGCTAAGATGCCTTTGAAAACAATGAGGTAAATCATAACATGTTTTACATACTCAAGAGGCAATGAGTTATGGAGACAATTGGTTAGATGGCCAATGTGCCTCCAAGGCAATGGTGGGTCTGTAGGGGATTGGGTGTGGGACCATCAATGTACACATAAGGTGAGGACAGCATTAGGTAATGAGGATTGTGCACAGGATGATCAACATACCCAAAAAAATTATAACACACTACATTGGTAACAGTCACAAGCATATATTAGGCACCTATCAACACTCATTCAAATAAAAAACTAAGGCGCCAGCACAAACAGGCACAAAACAAACAACTCACCTTTGACACCAGTCGATTGTGCAGCGGCACTCCAAAGTTAATCGAACATAAGACAACTGTCATGTGTAGCCCTAAAAATCACAGCTTACTCCAACATTTGACAACCGCCGCACGACTTGTGCAAGCCCGTATGTAGGACAGTTCACACATAAGCTAGATTTCAACAAACACCGGCTTGTGCTAGACGCGGTCGTTCTAAGTTTTCGCTGGACCAACGCGGCTTCTCCGCAGCAAGAGGTCTTCTTGCGTAACACGTAACCGTAATACCAACGCACGGCGTACGAGCCTCGAGCTTATGCCTGCATCCAAATATCCGAGGAACAGCGGAGGGACAGCATACGGCAGAAAATGCGCACCGTATACAAATTAGCTTCATGAGCTACCATTTCTAAAAAATGTACGATTAGACTAAAATTGCCGGCGTGGAGTAAGAGTCAAATGGTCCGTGCACGAGTACACAGGCGCTTGCGGAAGCAGCTGACCACTCAGGGCATGGAACATTTCGTCTTCGACAGGGGCTTCATTCGTTTTCAGTTGGGCTGGGCTCCAGTCCACGACTTTCATAACAAAATTGATCAAAATTCCTGTTTTGTGTATTGAGTATAAGCTTATGTGCAGCCATTTACCACATCCATAGTTCGCACGCTGTGGATGTGGTAAATGGCTGCACTGACTGCTGCCAAAATGACTGCTGCTGTGGATGCACACCAAAGTCAAAATCATTACTCAACCATCCCAGCTCATTTACGAAGTTACACTCCTGACGCGGAGGCATCCATGGGGTGTATATGAATGGTAGATAAGCATCCCCCAGGAATGGGAGAAGTGTTTTTTCATGCGCCGGATCTAGATGCAATCGCGTTTTCGCGAATTCTGCGTGATATCACCCATGGTCCCAGGCAGATATCGCAAAAATTATCTTCTGGCAACAAAAAGTCAAATTTCCTCCAAAACCCTGCCAATTCCGATCAAATTTCTGCCAAAACGCCAACTATTTGGCGCAACCCTCTCAGCTCAGGGGAAGGGCATGGCCTCGCCGCCCGCCCCCTTGACTACGTCCCCGCATGTTCCTCCACTCATCCGGTGACAACGCTCATTGGCGTGCACCTCGCATGAAGTGCAGACGTAAGCTAGGAGCAGCGTGAACTGCAGTTATGTAGGCCTGCTACAGATTGTGCTCATTCTAGACCGGAAGCCGGTCGTAGGCGAGGAGATCCATACCGCATTCGCCGCGGCCACATCAGTGAAAGATCTCCGACTTCGCTCGGGTGTAGGTGGCAACCGACTGACGCTAACAGTAAAGTGATGTTATCCCTGCGTCCGTTAGATAGTACCTAAAAAGAAACCCAATGCTCTAGATAAAGAGACGAAAATAATCAGGAAGTCAATGAGCATCAACGGAATTATCAGGAACTGAACGAGTTTCGCTTGCCGTACCGCCGCAGAACTTCCGGGTCTATGGCATGCGGTACGGAAAATGAATGAATAAACGCGATCTCAATACAACCAAGCCGGAAATATCCTGTACCTGCGCACGTCTGGTGTGCTTTCAAACGGCATGGTTCGATAAGCCAGCTTGTCAAGCGCACTCCCAGTGCAGAGATCGTCAGAACAAGACATGTATTCCAGAAATCAGCCATCGCACATTTGTGTGCAAACACCAAATAACAGACATGCAAATGTTAAACATCCAATTCAGAGAGCATCATAATATATCATCCATATCGGTCAAAAGTACGATTACGACGGGCAGCAGGCGTTAAAACAACGTATGATTTTCCCATTAAGAAACACCAACCGAACCAACACCATACACAGCAAAAGAAAACCGTTTGGAGTGTGATTTGTTCGACAGGTGTATAATCTGGGCGCACACAAATCTGACACACGATGAGATATGAGCGAACAGCACACGATTTCGCTATTCATATATCACCACTCACGTTCAAGCAGCCTTTTGCCAATAGCACAGGACGAAAGTTCCCTTTTCATGTCACTAGCCCAATGAGCAAAACAGGCTCCACACACCTCCACCAGTAAAAATGTCGATGACCCAGCCTTAAGATGACTAGAACTGACACGAGTCACGGCACACCCACGTCGCAAACGCTGGCTTTTTCGCCCCTTCTAGTTTTTTTGGAAAGACAACTCTGCACAATGCAACAGCCTCGTTGGTAGACACTGGTCAGACCCGAAGTTCTCCAAACACCGCCCTCGGATTCCCACTCCCGGAATGAATTGGGATCATCAACAAGCCGCGTCGCGACCGGCGCGGTAACAGCGGTGGGCACACGACATTCAGTTAACGAAGCGTGGCAACAGACTGGCAGCGCGGGACCAATCACGGCGCCGGGCCAGCCCGACCAATGGCTCGCGATCCGGCCAAGAAAGATGCCTTCCCAAGACAACGAGCGTCTCAGAGGCCGGGGGCGCGTCTGTGAGCCGGTCTGCGCGACCGTCCGACGGAAGGCAGCCAGGTGCGAGGTCTGTCGCCCTCTCCTGATCACGACCTGAGCCGAACGAACCAATGTCGCGGCCACCGGGCCTTCGGACGTCGCACGGCTGCCGTGGCCACGCGACCGACCGCGGTCCAGGCGGCGTCACATCCGCACAGCTGACCCGCCCCAACCCCGACACCGGACGGAACCCCACAGCACCACAGCAAACACCGCAACACACAGGTACGCCACATATCGCCGGCTCGGCCGACACGTCGCCACCATCGGAGAGCCCGCACGAGCCGTCCGACGGCCCAACACCGAGGTCGCCGCGGCAGACACGCTCATCAGCGATTTACCGCTCCCCAGCCGCCACACGCCACTCGGCGACCTCCCAACGGCAGACACGGCCACGGGGCGCGATGAGCTCGCCGGACGGGTCACGCTCTCTGGCGATTCGACGCCACCGACGCCACACGACACTCATCGAACACCGGCGGCGGAGCGAGACATGGCGGGGCGCACAGGCCGCTCCGACACGGCCGGGCGGACCAGTGCTCACACGCGCCACGCCGCCGCCGCGGCTCACCGCGACCATGCTCCGTGTCACACGGGACTTTATGGCGACGAGGACAGCTGTTCACAGGACGACGGGCCGTTACACCGTGCGAGCATCCCCGACGCGCCAAATGTGATGACGGACATGGAAATGGCGCAATGACCAGAACCTTGGAAGAGAGAAGTGGAATGGAATGGAATGGAATGGAATGGAATGGAATAGTGAGCAGTTGGCATGGTGGGCTGCTCCCTACATGTATTCAAATGCACACCAGACCAGAAATATCGGCCGACGATGGCTTGCTGCAGCTGGGATCGATCCATGCGCGCAGCAACAATGGCCCTGATATTTTATGTACGACGCGCACATGCCAAAAACTGGAGCGCGATCATACGTTTTCAGTGATGAAAACCGACCGGCCACTGAAACGGGAACTAAATGCGACGATAATGCGGGAAGCAGATACGACCATTACCACACACTATGTGCGAAAAGTAACCTTACGTTCAATGCTCGCAGAAAGTGACGTCGGATATAAAAGTATATTTGGTTCGCGTTATCGGTTTGATAACGAACGCACACATGTACGCTATGGTCATCATCGGATAAATTAATAGGCCGCACATTCTATCCGCGTCCGAAACTCGCCGTCTTTAGTATCTTTGGTCACTTCCCGTGCGAGCTTAACACAGTCCCGTTTTCAACATGGAAACGGTGACTAGACAACATCTGACTCGCCTGAGAGGCTCGCACAGCCAAGAGCTCACAAACCGCTTCGCCCGGCCGCCCCCTGCCGCGCACCGCACCGCCAGAGCGTTACCGCAGCTCCGCCACGGCGGGGCGGGGCGGGGCGGGGCGGGGCGGGGCGGGGCGGGGCGGGACGCCGGTGGTCTCAAACGCCGGCCGCCGGCTGGCCGGACTCTGAGAGCAGCCGCTCCACCTCCTCCAACTCGTCGTCGCTGCTGGCCGACGTCGGCACGCGCTCGACCCGGCCATGCGTCCGGTGTACCGGCGAGTACCTGCCGGCAGAGGACGCCGCCAGTCGGCAGGTGAAGCAGTCAGTCGGAAGATCACGCCGTCAGTCGGCCGAGGACTTTGGTTGGAAGATGACACCGATAGTGGGCAGAGGACGACGTTAGCCGGACGACCACGCCGTCAGTCGGCAGAGGACGCCGTCAGTCGGCGGAGGACGATGTCAGTCGGCAGAGTACGATGTTAGTCGGACGACCACGCCGTCAGTCAGCAGAGGACGCCGTCAGTCGGCAGAGGACGCCGTCAGTCCGCGGAGGACGAAGTCGGTCGAAAGAGGACGACGTTAGTCGGCAGACGACGTCGTCAATTGGAAGAGGTCATCGTCAGTCGGCAGATGACACCGTCAGTCGGCGGAGGAAGCCGTCAGTTGGCAAATAAAACCATCAGTCGGCAGAGGACGCCTTAAGTCGACATATAATGTCAGTCAGCAGATGACACCGTCAGTCGGCGGAGAACGTCATCGATTGGAAGAGGACGACGTTAGTCGGCGGAGGACGACGTCAGTCGGAAGAGGACGACGTTAGTCGGCAGAGGACGCCGTCAGTCGGCAGATACCAGTCAGTCGGCAGATAACACTGTCAGTTGGAAGATAACACTGCCAGTTGGCAGAGGACACTGTCGGTCGGCGGAGGACGCCGTCAGTCAGCAGATAACACCATCAGTCGACAGGAGACGTCTTAAGTCGACAGATGATAAGGTCAGTCAGCAGACGACACCGTCATTGGGCGGAGGACGCCGTCAGTCGGCGGAGAACACCGTCAGTCGGCAGGTAACACCGTCATTGGGCGGAGGACGTCGTCAGTCGGCGGAGGACGCCGTCAGTCGGCAGGTAACACCGTCATTGGGCGGAGGACGTCGTCAGTCGGCGGAGAACACTGTCAGTCGGCAGGTAACACCGTCATTGGGCGGAGGACGCCATCAGCCGGCGAAGGACGCCGTCAGTCGGCAGGTAACACCGTCATTGGGCGGAGGACGTCGTCAGTCGGTGGAGGACGCCGTCAGTCGGCAGGTAACACCGTCCACCGGCAGGTGACATTGCCTGCCTGCAGAGGTGACTTCCAGGAGGAAGGCGACACACTCCCCGTCGGCGGCACCATAGACCAACCACACGGGCGGACCCGAGTCGACACAACATTTAAAACAGAGCACGGCAGTCAATACGATACATCAGCGACAGCACCAATCGTACGGAGCGGCATATCAGGGGCACTTCTCTGACGCACCATTGTCAGCAAACAGAATATCCCCAGCATGCAACAGACCTCCCGCGTCGTCACGTCACAGCTCCGAATGACCCTGTCGCGTACACTACGCCGCCGGTATGCTTCCAGGGCCGTTGGCTCCGTTCGACTCTTTCAGATCTTCGCGCTACACCGCTACACGGTAAGTACAGAAGACGAAAAGCTGCATAATATGACGGAGTCCAGTCCACGGAAGCGGACTGGACTGGACTGGACTGGACTGGACTGGACCGGACCGAACCGGACCGGACCGGACCGGACCGGACCGGACCGGACCGGACCGGACCGGACCGGACCGGACCGGACCGGACCGGACCAGCCGCCGGAGCCTGACGTACCTGAACATGTAGCCGTTGACAAGCGACGCGCTGACGGACCGCTTCCGCATACAGCGCTTGATGACCACGAAGAGCAGGGCCACGACGCAGGAGGCAAACACCGCCGCTATGGCCACTGTAACGATCCGCTCCGTCACGTCTACGCTGCAGCAACACGCCCGCCACGCTTCGTATAGGGATAATACGGCACAGCGTAAACCACGGGCAATTACCACGGCAAGCTGAAAAACATGATACTGGTTTGCCTCAATGGTCTGTATGGCCGCGCCGCAATTTGCTTTTGATCGGAACGACAGGATTGCAGATCACTAATTGGCCGCTGGTGGCGGACATATTAAACGGGCAAGCGTTCCAAGTGCGGGAGCAGCTATCATTTGACGGAACAAACGGACTCATACTTGGTTTGGAGCAAACAAGTTCGGACGTTAACACGAACGACTTCAAAGGTTAGCTGTGATTTCCTAAAATGGACGTCGCAGCAAACACAATGCTCCGCTGAATTTTTCTTCACATACGACACCGCTTGCATTCGATTCGAAACCGTACCGCCGTCTCACTATTCGCCTCCCGACGATGTGCCTCGCATTCCCCGTCTTCACACGCCTCTCCACATACCGGCCGTCCAGAAGCCGGCGCCGCCCGAGCTGATCCAGAAGCCCAGCGAGGACGGCGCCAGCAGCGGCTCCACCCGCAGCCGGCTGCCGTTGGAGCTGACGGCGCCCGGCGGCAGCGCCAGCACCAGCGCCGCCAGCTCCATCACATCCACGTTCTCCAGCCGCGTGGTGTGCACGAAGTGACGTCGGAAGGCGGGACCGCGCGCCAGCAGCGGGTGCTCCATGCTCAGCAACTGTGGGTCGTAGCCGTGGTTGCCGAGCGTGCCTGCCGGCAGCGGCCGCCGACGTCAGCCGCATCCAAATGCCGGAAGGGGCACACGCACGCACGCACGCACGCAGTCACACACACAGGCACGCACGCACGCACGCACACACCACGCACGCACGCACGCACGCACACACACACACACACGCACACGCACACGCACGCGCACGCGCACGCGCACGCGCACGCGCACGCGCACGCGCACGCGCACGCGCACGCGCACGCGCACGCGCACACACACACACACACACCACACACACACACACACACACACACACACACACACACACACACACACACACACACACACACACACACACACACACACACACACACACACACACACACGCACACGACGGCTACGGCATGAGGGAATCCCACGTCCGAGGGGTCTCAGTGACTGACACGATCGTGTGTGAGAAGAGGAAGCCGCAGGTGGCTCGAAGCTTCATCTCGTTCGCTTGCCAGCCCACTGATTATTCATCCTCGCACAATACCATTACTGCGAGGCTATCGAGTTCGGCCCGCGGGCGCGGACCTCCCCCCCCACCAGCGAGGTTCCACCCGCGGGTACGGTACCTCCCCCCTGACCGCGCCGTCCCCAGCCTGAGGTGCCGTCCGCGGGCGCGGTACCTCCCCGCCCTGCCCCTCCCCTCACCTGTGAGGTTTCGCCCCTCTTCTCGGTAGCTCTCGAGCGTGGCGTTCAACCCGGGCGTGACGAACATGTAGCCCTCGTGCGCCACCAGCAGGATGTCGGGCACGCGCGGGTTCCGGCGGTAGTGCCACCGCTCGGGGATCTTCTCCTTCACGTACACTGTGTAGTTCAGGCCCAGCTTCTCCGAGCCGTCCCGCAGTCGGTCGTACACGGTCAGGCTCTTGCCTGGCGAAAGTGCCAGCGAACGGAAAGGTCAGGCTTAAAGTTTAGAGCGTATCACGGTCAGGCACGACCACGCTCGCGAATGACGGGCGGACGGGCGGCCGGTAAGGTAAGCAAAGTGGTCACGCATCGCTTGATCGATGAGGGAGGGGGGGGGGGGGGAGGAGAGGCTACGAAATAGCGCAGAATAAGAACTATGGCAAAGGTAAATTTATATTCACTGCACGTGAACAATTCCTGCTTATGATCTTTCCGCAAGTAAGTCCGTTCCCTATTCACATTAACTGAAAACTGAGAGGGACCGGAAGATGGCAAGCTAGATATTTCACCCGCTAAAGCATACCCCGTGAACACGAACGTACGTAACGGAGGCTTCAAACGTATCTCCCAGACATTGCGCAGTACTTTCTTCATATCCAACTTCACACATTGCGTCACGGCAATCAGCAGCATTGCCGGCAGCAGAAGCAAAGGGTCAACAGCCGGCAGTCAGAGCACGGCTCAGCGGCAATCCGTGGGCAGCTGCCGAGGTCAGCAGCCGCCGCCGCACCAGCGCGGCGGCACGGTGTCTGCCCCACGCTCACCTGTGCGCGGCACGATCCGGAGCACGGGGTTGGGTCCCAGCGCCTGATACCAGTCCGGGTCGAGCAGCGCGTCCAGGTCGATGAGGTGTCCGGGCGGCACGGCCGACATACCGTGGTCGGACGTCACCACCAGGTTGACGCGGTCCTCCAGCTCGAACAGGCGCAGCGTGCGGACGATGTAGCCGAGCAGCTCGTCCGTCCGCCGCAACTGCTCCCACACCTGAGGTGGCGGGCCAGCGACACCATACAGCGCGCGCATGGCGGCTACATCCGCCGCAACTGCTCCCACTCCTGAGGTGGTGGGCCAGCGACACCATACAGCGCGCACATGGCAGCCACGTAGAGGGTGACGGGAGGGGGGGGGGGGGGGGGTCGGTGCTGGCTGGCTACGCAGCGTAAAGTTAAAGCGTTCCGGCTGCGGTGTGATTTCGCGAAGATTCACCTCATCATTTCGTTCTGCCTCCACATTCCAAAGTGGATGCACTTTCCTCTGGTCTCCTCCAGTTGACGGCCAACACGGCTCAGGCATACAACAGTCCACAAGCGGTCACATTCGCGAAGACGGAGCCACCCCGAGCCCAGAGTGGACCGACTACCGTAACACGTCAGAGCCGCAAAACCGCGATCGGATTACAACGCCAGACCGGTCACACAGGTCCGGGGCCAGCGCGGGGCGCGAGCCTGACGGCTGACCTGCGGCGAGTCCGGTCCGAAGGCGTGTCCCACCGCGTCCGGCTGCTCGATGTACCAGAGCACCAGGTTGGCCGGCCGCTCGGTGTCCCGCAGCCAGTCGAACACCATGCTGACCCGCTCGCGCCAGGGCACCGACCTGTCGGCACGGTCGCGGGGTGTCGGCTCTGGTACCGGCACAGTACGTGGGGTGTCGGCTGTGGTACCAGCACAGTACGTGGGGTGTCGACTGTGGTCCCGGGGCGGTACGCGGGAGTGTCGACTGTGGTCACGGGGCGGTGCGCGGGGTGTCGACTGTGGTCACGGGGCGGTACGCGGCGTGTCGACTGTGGTCACGGGGCGGTACGCGGCGTGTCGACTGTGGTCCCGGGGCGGTGCGCGGGGTGTCGACTGTGGTCACGGGGCGGTACGCGGGGTGTCGACTGTGGTCACGGGGCGGTACGCGGGGTGTACACCGTGGTCGCGGGGCGGACCGCCATACACACGTGCTTCGGGCACCTGTCGAGGCGCGGTGCGCCGCTGGCGGACACGCCGACCAGACAACGAACAAGGACCTGACGATCCGGGTGATCGCCACACGAGAACACTGCGACGCGGCTCCACAGTACAGACTCGATTGGGTATCAGCTTCTCCAGCTGGGTAGTGGCTGGAAATGTCACTCAGGCTGATTACGTCGGGCTTCATACGTAAAAGTAAGCGTTCGCGCAGGCACAATGGCGGAGTCCCCGCCACTGATGTAGCCAGCGCCGTTTCTCACTTGTTGTAATTCTGGACATAAGTGGGAGGCCTGATGTACGCGCAGCCGGGCCACATCATGCAGCCACTGTAGCGACCGCCGGCCGCGGCCTCGTTCAACGCCTGTCCACAAACACGACGTCAACGGTTCACTACTTGTAAAATCAGGCTGGCCAAAGCAAATGAGGGCAGCCTCATGCGGGTGTCATTGGGTTGGGTTTGCCACGAGCAGACCATCGCAAAAGACGTGAAATGAAAGGCGAATCACATCTTGAAGACGACACGATGAAACCGACAAGGGAGTCTGGAAAGCAATTCAAAGGCCAGGCCTAAACGAATACAATAGCATTGTTAAAACTGGTCGCCATGATCGGAATGAAAGGTGACACCGTGGCACTCGATGCATGGACAACTCACCCAGATAGGCTGCACTTGGTCGTTGTAGTTCCAGTAGGCAGTCTCATTCATGTCCACCACCCGCTTGGACTCGGGATCAATGTACGGTCCGATGACACCGTGCGACTCAGCATACAGGCCAGTCGCCATGGAGATGTGATTTGGAAATGTCTTGGAGGGGAACACGGGCCGCACGTGCGGCACGAACGACCACTGGCGCAGCTGGTCAAAGTGTGTCAAGTTGCCCCTGTACAGGAAATCGTACCGAAACCCATCGAAGGATAACAAAAGCAAGATAGGCTGCTCGGAAATGCTAGTCACCACTAGCCACTGACTGGGGAAAAGCAGAAGGCAGAGAATGGGCATGGCTGACCTGGCAATCACTGCCATGGCGGATGGTTACCTCTTATCCCACAGCAGGGACTTGGGATCTGTTTGATGCAACACACAGACCTCCAGCAATGCTTCTGGCAGACAACCAATTTGCTTAGCTAGCTCAGTTCAGCCAATTGCATGTAATTACTGTTTGGATTCTTCCACTCATGCTGAAATGGAGAGGTAATTTAGTTGGTACCTAGTTGTGTGCTTGTCCCCACAATTTGTCTAAATCCAAAACATTTGCTAAATAAACCTGGTTGTTTGAAGTTTTGCTGTTTGCTTGTATCTTCCATCCAACATGAAACATGGATGACCATGTTAGCAATGAGACATCCAACATGAAACATGGATGGCCATGGTAGCCATGGGACATGCTATGGTAAAGTATCTGTGCACTGCACTTCATGATTATTTGCCAGGGTTTTAATGTGGAACATAAAGCATGCCTCAAAAACTCACCTCACTCATCCATTCCCCTTAAACTAATTATCTTAGCTTGCCTTTTTAGGCAAATAACTTGGTTGCATACTTTCACTGATAAATACTATTTTTATTTTCCTCAAGTAGCATCCTATTGTTTCAAAACATCATCACAATCACCTTCTCATAACTTTCTTATTATATCACCCATTTTCTTGCTGAAGATTATGCCGGGCTGCGGGAGCAAGTGGAAACCCTAGTCACCTGTTTATGGCTTGAAGAGTGGCAGAGTGGTGCCATTTGAGCTGAAAACCTATATGTTGGCACACTCAGCTAGCTGATTCATGAGCCTTGTTATAAATATATATATATATATATATATATATATGTATGGTCATCTATCTTTCCCATCCATCATATTAATGGAGCAGCCACTTGAATTGCGTCAAATTTGTTTTACCACTTTGTGGATGGTGACAACCAATGTCATCTAATTATTACTCAATCAATGTTTGTGTTACAGAATTATTTTCATTTGTTATATCCTTTCCACAGCAGAAGCTGAGAGTAACAAAACTCTTTCTTATGAGAGCATATAAGAGGTGAATTGATTTTGGGGTTGAAAATATAATGAAGTACCACAATTTCATATGATGAGCTGCTCACCTTATGAATGATGCTGCATGATGCAAACATGATGTCTCTATAACATTTGCAGTTAAGATAGTGCCATTAACATGTGCAACTATCTTCTGACAACAAATAATAGGCTGCCAGCTAAGGAGTGGGGATGTAGATGGTGGCTGAAAGACCAAGGTTTGGGTAGTTGATTCAAGTTTGATAAATATAAGATATACTCAGTTGCAAGCACCTAATAATGAGAATGCAGCCCCATTAATGACAGACACTGCACCCAGAAGAAACTCAAATCATTATCACGTGGCACCCATACATATGCCAGGAGTGTACTTCACCATAAAGCTTCAAAGAGAGCCCAAAGTTCTACAGGCCCTAAAACAACATCTGGGCTTTAGTTGTGTGTTTTGATTACAATTACACCAAAATAATGTAAACCAGTAAACCAAATTATGGCCAATAATAAAAAAATAGTGAGTACTCATTTAGCTTGGTTCACAACCCAAAAAATAATCAGCAACAGAATGATATAATAATGTGCTACCCAATCTTGTCATAGTGTAAACTCAATACAAGTTCCACTTCTCTCCACTTAAGATGCACTAAATCTGAAATCACTGACTGATGATTTTCAGAAGCACCCAAGCTCCACATATCAGCTAAAGCTGGCCACCCCTTCAACTAAATCAAACTCAAATGCTATGGTATTGCATTGAAAGGACCAACATGAAACCATTTGACAAATCTACCTCTCAAATGTTTTTTCACTGCTTCTGATATGGGCTGTGCTTCAGCTGGCATTGCCACCTGCCAGGTTCAGTGTCTGAAGCAAGTCCACATATAAGCATATTCATATTCAGCACACTTCTGCCCAAGATTACCTGTGCATAATCATAATTCCTTCAAACATAGGCTGCCCATGGAGTGTAAATGGAAGCCAACATGCACCAAATGCTGAAGTTGCTGGTTCGCAGCATGCATGCACTGCAGTTGTTCTTGGGATGCTTGAATATTTCCCAAATCCACAAATATGTTCCAACATCACACCAAAAATATCAGTGCAACCACGAATACATCATGTGGGTTATGATCAATCAATCATGATCCCCACTCGATATAGCCTGCAGGCCACGAAGAAAGCCCAACATTATCGCAATTTCACCCACGCAGACCCCCGCCCGCAACCAAAACCTCGCACGACGTATAGCATCCACACCACCGCATCCCCACCGTAACACCCGTCCTCAGCGCTGCGGTTCAATGTTTACGCCGCTTCCTCGCTTGCTCATGCTGCGCCAAATCATGCACCCGGCGTGACGAAGGTGATATGGTAGCTCCATTTCGAGAATTGGTGGAGGTAAATCCCCGGTTGCTAGATGTCCTAAGAGAATTTGCGTGCCGGTGGGGTTGTCGAGGCGATACCCGCAGCGGTAGTTGCAGCAACCGACTATCATAGAAGTCGAGGATCAGCTCGACGTACAGGTCGCGAAAATCTAAGCCGTTAGTTTTGATGGTTTGGCCCCAAGTGTGACCACATTCTGTTGTACCACTAAAACATTGAGGTTACATTCCGGCGTGTAAGTTTCCTTTTTCATAGGGGTGGGGGATCCCATGAATCTTACCCATTCCATTTTCCAGACGCATTTGTGCACATACTTTGGCCACGTCTTTTTGTGATTATACTTTGAGCCCTTGTGTCATCCTATCAGATGTCTCACGTAAAAACCGTCTGGCTGGAAGTGGAGTGGAGCGGAAGTGGAAAATTGGTGGCGCCAACCCATTGGGGGGAACCAGGGGCGGCGCCACCAATTTCTGATAGGGTGGGGGAGGGGCAGGCCGAAAAATGTTGCAAGACTTGAGTAAAAATAAATGGACAGAAATGGTGCCTTTAATAGCTGACGTTCCCGTCAATGATCATTGTTACGCACATTTTTCATGTGCCGTGAGTTACACCGCCAGAAGGGTAAGGCATGGGGGCGTGGAATTCAGAGATGAGGGCAGATCTAAGACACACCACTTCCTGAAAATTTAGCATTGGCCCTTTGAGCGTTGACCGGAAAGAAACCAGCAAAGGGGCTATCATTGCCTTGCCTTTCCGACGTGGACAGAGGTCCGTTGCTTCGGAATATATTATCCAACGGAAAATATTATCACAATATCGCAGCTCGTTCTCAACACAGTTCATATTATCATCTGGACCAGGTGGCCACATCATGTAGCAGTGCGTAAACGCGTGTATGTACAGTGGCAAAAGTTTTGCAGGGTGATATTTCATGCATTTTTCCCCGCAGCTACACTATGGCTTGGATGTCCGATTCCAAAACGCTTTTGTTTGCTTATGGAAACTAATAACAGAATAAGTCTGGCCATTCATTACGATGTATATAAAGCATTCCAACGACACGTTGCTTGAGGATCTCATTCCAGGCCTGCACCACCACAGTTTATGGTGCTGCCCCAAACGCCGTCAAACATTCTTTTATTTGATGCGTTTTTGCTGGCAAAAGCAACTGCAGTCCATCAATTAGATGAGCCGGATCCATTTGCTCCAGGCGAAGGCAAGCACGTAACACACTGTTGCTGGGCCGATCCTCTTCTGCGCCACCATTAATCAAAGCAAGCTTTCAGCCGGTGTCGAACGCTGAAGCTGCATTCAGCTGTGGTTGGGCTGGCGGGCATGGGCATGGAAAGACAATCAAGTTTGACAACTTCAGGGATAGGTTCCCGCGCGTTGTAGCCCACATTGCGGAGAAGAAAAAAAACAGGGGAAGAGACGTAAATGTATTCACCAGCGACTATATTTGCTCCCTCGGCAAGTGGCAAAGGGTAGATCCGTTTGGCTCTGTAGTGGCGCTGCTCCTGGTCGTTTCCGTAGGGTTGGTATACGCAGCTTCTGCGCGACCTGGAATAAGACTGCTACCAGCTTGAAAAGAGTAAAGAAATGAATGAATGGAATTGGGCCTCTTCCGGTAACATAAGTGACATGCTGCAACGCAGTAAAGTTAAGGCAAAGCACACTTTAAATATACTCCTGTACGTCGTATGGGTTGAAGAACCGTGCCCGACTGATGGGGGACATCTGTGACCCTTTAAAGATTTTCTAACGCCGTAAAAATACAAGGCCGCAATACCCGCGAAATCTTTAGAACCAGTTCGTCAGGCTCGTAGCCAAAATCTTCCTCGCGACGGGTCAGATATAAAAAGTTGTCTTAAGATACACAGCGTATCATGATTGTATCTGATTGGCAAAACTGCAGAAAATGCGGCTCCAGTCACTCAGGGATAATATTCTGAAATGGGTGCCTGCCAGTCCGGCCAGTCATTGATTGCCGGAATGCTCCCTGAAAGCCATTCCACTGCAGGTTACAAGGCTATAGAATGTTAAAGATCAAACACAGGTAAATACAAATGAAACACAGAACGGAATACTTTTGCAATATACACCAAGCCTGTCCATATTTCAACAAGTTATGATGGGTCTAACTTTTTGGCTGTTACCTCAGACTAGTCTCGGCCAGCGCAGTGACTTGGTATGAACTTCAAAATTGCCCCGGGTACAACATGGATGGTACTAAAAAAGGTATTCACAATTCCGCACCGCTGCGTTTCGTTGTTTTTTAAATTTTGGTTTTGTTCCGTTTTAGCTCTTTGCTCAGCCCCGGAGACATTTAGAGCAAGGATTTCTGCCCCCTCGGCCATCATCGTCGTGATTAGGGCCTAACGACGCACTTATCTGGTGGGTCTAATAGCATCGCCTGCCTCTCGCCCTGATAAGGAGCGGCGGGCACCACGGAGACGTCCCCCGACAGAACCCGGCTGAGACTTTGCCTTCATTTCAAACCGGAGCTTTGTCGCACCAAAACAGTTGAAAAGACAATTGTTTAAAATTGCATTTATATTCGACTAAAAATACTTTTAACATACAAATTTATCTACATTGTCGCAAATTGTAACCAGTGGAGCACGGCAACCGATGAAGAACAAAAAAGGAGGAGGGAGGGGGGGGGGGAGTGGGCTGGGCATTTCGTTCCGAAGACTGAATGCATATATTTTGTTATAGAAACCATTTTGTGTGCGCTTTGAGACAGCGGCCGGCTCGTAAATACTAAGTTGTAGCACATAAGCTGCCTTTTTAAGGCATAGTTAAATAAGAGCCATGTAAGGTCGCGCCATTTTTATCGAAAATCGTAGGGTGTTTGCCTGTAATAAGTGCTTTCTCGCATGAAGGGATGCGTTGTCTTCACTTTTCTACACTCTCATGGCTGGTTTTGCGCCATCGACATCGACAGGCAACCCGTTTCTCGGTGGGATTACTGGTTCTCGGAGGACGGGGCGGGTTAATACGGCTTGAAACAACTCGCCCCATTCTTTATCCATGCATTCAATATGTATCTCTGCATGATCTCTATCTCTACCTGCATCTTTGCTAAGCGGTGGGGGGGGGGGGGGGGGCAATTGCCCTCCCCTCTTGCTGCGTCGCCCCTGATTATGGCGCCTATCAGACAAGACAGCTGCATTCTATGCTTCGAGGGAATGTTTCATATTTGTATGGGGTTTTGAAATGAACAGCCACATTGGAGATCATTTGGTGCAGCTCACAGTCATGCCCTTCTTAGGGCCTAAGCTCATCTAGTTTATTACCTACACGCCCACACAGGCGTGCAGACTTTTTCTTGCACACCATTTCAAGGTCAGCCAGGCATCTATGACGCCATAATACCTTTCATTCAAATCCTGGCATTTCATTACCGATGCGGCGATCGAGCCAATAGCAATATTCTTGTCGGGCCTGTAATATTTGGCGCATGTGTGCACGACTTCTAGATATAACGGCGTCAGTTGGTTCTCAACCATTGTTGTGGAAGCTTTGCAAGATTCTAAATCATTTTGTGCTTCCTAATAGGAATTGTATCTTCTGCCTGAAAAGTACGGAAATAGGACTTGTAAAAGAATAACTTAAGCATAGCGATACAATCGAGCATGTTGATACAAAAAATCCCCTTAAGTAACGGATGAATATAAAGAACACCACGAGAAAGTCGCAAAACAACTACCTAACGATATCTGGTTCAGCACACATCCAGCACCGCCGCGGCTACCTCTCGGGGAATTTAAGAACTACAAGCGAGTTCTGTCATGCAAACGTTCCCTGGCGCAATAAGAATGGCGCATTGAAGAGCATATTTACTAAAAAGAGACATCTTGATGCCTACAGCAGTCTTTTCCACATCAAAGTATGTCATTAGTTATGAATGAGCTTAGTTTCAGATATCTGATACTCGCTTAAATGTTTTCATATCTAGAACATTCACTTTAATCCTAACGAGCGGAATGTCTTTGTGACGGAGGATGAGGGCTAAAACTGTCACCTTTTGATTTGTTATACTTACATCCGCTGCGCATCCGCGGCCATAGGGTAGGTGTCCCAAAAAAGTCTTCATTGGACCGCCAAACTATTTTTTCATTTCGGATGCATATACCTAACCTTATAATATAATGAGTACCGAAACAAGAGGCTGTAAGGAACCTGAAAGCATCTTCGACCCATCCTTTATCTTTTGGTAATGACTTTCATCACGGGGCCTTATGTTCACTCCAAGTACAACTAACCCGTTAAGCATAGCCTGATCATAACATGAGTTACCATACTTTTCTTCAAATCTACAAAACAATGCTCATGCATCTGTTTTTTATTCCACACTCAGCGAAATTGTTGAATTTTATCCATTTTCAGATCTGGAAGTATGAATCATTTTAAAGAGATTGCTGAAGAGTCAACACACGCGATCCACGCGGTCCCAGGTGCAAATCCTCTTTGTCCAAGACAAATCCTGTTGGTTTTTCAGAAGGCTCCTGAAAAGGAGCCTTCTGAAACTCAATAATTATGCTGAAAGGCAAGAATTCAAACAGCTCCAACCAGTATTAAAGTACAAATACCAAGACTGACTTTACACTCACCTGGGTGCATGGAATGACTACAGTGCTAAACCTGCAGATACGTAGGCATGCCTCACGTAAACGAAATTTGGCCATTCAAAGCCCAAAGTTAGTAGGTAATTCTAAACTAGCCAGGTTGTCAATTTCACACCGAAACACTAGCATATACAATAAAAAACGAGTCACGCATGGACACATGTCATAGAAGATCCAGAGCATCGTTCATGGCCACCGGGCATCACAATATACCATTTCCAGTTCCATAAAGAGCAGTGGATATCTAAATAATGGCTAGATTTGCTTGCCTGTGTCCAATAACGAGGCTTAGAGTTTAACCACAAAAATGTTCTTTTAATGCCGGATTTCGGTCCAAATGCCCTCGGTACGGATTCACACATGGGCGTCTATTTCTCGAACTGGTTGCAGAGCCAAAGTTGTGGAAGTCGCCAAAAGGGGACAGGTACACAAATTTATTAGATTTCATCCACTTGTCTTTTGGCCATCCACTATAAATGCACATTTATGTATATATGTATATAAATATATATATATATATATATTTATATATATATATATGTATATAACTTGCTTTGAAAATTTGCTTATTATTAACTCATGTAGTCACAAGAATGCACTGTCCAGACAGTTCATGTAAAATAAAATGTAAGTACTCCTCCACGCACCGTTTAGGACAATGCAAATAAATTTGTCCCCGAACACGTTTAGGTAGGTGCTCTCCTGTTGGGAATGTCTTTTCGCTGTTAGTTTCAATGAACACGCATTGCGAGCCTGCTGTACTTTTCGACCTGCTGTAGTTCCCCATTGGCAAAGTGCCTACCTGAGTTGCTACCCATTCATTCGCAAGTACATACGTCATACACAAGCGACCATCTTCCAAGTCGCAGGAGCTGTTGTGACGTACTTACCCCTGACGTCATAGGTTGCAACTTGTGGACAGCTGTTGGTAATGGGGAGCGCGGCCCCGGGTGCACTGTTCCTAACCGTCGTGCCTCAGAACGGAACGTGACCCTCCCCGATCCAACTCGAACGTGCGGGAAACGAAGTGCCCGTCCTGTCTGTCATACGCAACGCAGGTTGGTTGTAGCAGCGCTATTATTTGAGCTGGCTCTAAAGTGACTGAGTGATTATCTTTCTGTACACATAGCCTGTGCTCAAAGGCTCACACACGCTCAGACAGTCTGACTACCTCCGGAGTCCGGACGGCAGTGACAATGATCGTGCATTCGAAGCTTCGCTATCACTCTGGCTGAACAGCGCTCTCAAACGCAACACCCATGCTGCGCCCGCCGCGCCTACAACAGTGCTGCGGGAGAACACACTTAGCAACACTGGAGAGTGCAGCGTTTGACGCACGAGGTTCTTTGGAATCGGAGCACGGTGATGTAATTGGACAACTTGAATCCCTGTGCACTTCTGCACAATTTCATGATGTTGTGATGTCCAAAACAGGGTTTCATTAAGCATAACACCGAGGTTGTTGTCAGGCATTCAACGAATGTATGGACTATACCGACAGCGATATTAACTTTACAATGGCCAAGTGGATGCTTTCTAAACAGATAGCACTGGGGGACGCCGCCGGATTTTTTTTACAGAGATTAAGCCTCACCCCCGGCGTAACAGTCTCCAAGGATAGCACAGCATCGTTGCCCCCTCCCCCACCCCGGTTAATACTAGATGGTGGCCAACAGGCGGACGAAAACGACTACGCATCTGAAAGAAGTACCTTTGGACGTTTTAAGTCATCGATTACTAAGTTTAGAATGCGGTCCAGGTGATTATTTCACCTGTGCAATATTTAGATTGGTAATAGAAACGAATTAAGATCCCCAGCACCTTAACATTGAGCTGGAATGTGGTGGTGAAACTAGAAAGTAAAGGTAAAGCCACATTTCTCATTCGCTGCAACCATTAAACTGTTCGGAGGTCAGATATAAAATTTTGCAGATAAAACATACGGTCCGGTCCTATCTTTGAACGACACGCATCGGTTTTTAAAGGCTTTCGAAGGGATTATTTCACGACGGTCGTTTTTGTGCGCCTGCAGTGGCCGACGCCTGGTGCTATCTGCAGCGGCCAACGCCGCTCGGTTTGATGAAAACTGCAGGCCCGGCCCATCGATGTTTTTGCCTCCAAGATTGCAAGCGCGCGGGCTTAAAATATTTTCTTTTATGGAATTTGTTTCACTAGTTAATTCTGCGAAAGGATTGGAGTCTCCGGCAAACATAGGCTGATCTTTTCAAGTTTTGATCTCATTTTCATTCACTTTATTAAACACTTATGAGGCCCTTCCCTTTTTCCAGCCAAGGAGAAACTTGCTATCATTCTTCTGGACGCTCTGTTGTCGCTATTGTTTTGATGTATTCCTTCTGGTATTAAGGCATTTCAAAAAATGTGTCCATATTTTATGCATTTGTTCTCCAAAAACGCAGTTTTCAAATTCATTCGCCAGAAACATAACGTGTTTTAAATCGGAAGCTACAACTCCGTGGATCCCCATTCTTTCATTCGGAATATTATTTTGTGCAATGTGCAGTACGAGTACTCGATTCAGCTTCCAACTTTTCTTCAATAAGGCCGAAATTCTTGTAAGTTGTGATGCCGCCACGTGGTTGGTGTGAGCTGGCGATCACCTAACAACGATTTTGCAGCGATTTTCCCCTGCCTCTTGCACGTGCCCGGGTGGCCGGCCGGATACTCTTCGCTCGGGTGGGGCTCAATTTGACCCCCATAAGATCTCGGGAACTAAGAAAGCTGGAGACACAAAATTAGTAGGGTGTGTTGACCTGTACGTGAACCCGCTTAGGTCAAAGGTTGCGGTCACTAGGTCATGACCTTCGGGTCAAATAAGGTCAAACAAGGTCAAATTTAAGGTTGGTCTCCAAAGTGCCCCCAGAACCTAGATAACTCTTTCTAAGCAAAATGTCATTTAAGGTCAGTGACCTTACCTGACGTTTTGAAGGTCATGGTGACTAAAATCATACAAGATTGCCCTGAATTTTGCATTGGAAGAAGGAACAAAGATTACGCTAGGCAGTATGTTCTTTAAAAAAAATGTCGACCAGGGCCATCTTAGGTCAATGACCTATTATGACCCCCAAGACGTCAAGTGAAGACACATGATGCGGTTCCTGCTATAAATGAATTCAAAATAAGCACCGGAAAATATCCCATACAGCAAGCCCTAAACGATAAAACAGGTTGGTTTTGACCTTGGTATGACCTTCATGCATGACCTTAGGTCAACTTAATTTGCTCATGCAATGCATGTGCTGCCTGATAAAGCATCTCAAAGATGTAGAGCTTCGTCAAACAATCCGTTGTTGCATCGGATTGAACGATTCCTTAGAAATTGACTTTGCTGAAACCAAGGCCTGACTTTGACCCGCCATAGGTCAGTGACCTTACAAGGTACATCTACATTTTTACATCAAACGATCCGCTATTCAATTGTGAACAGCTATGCATACTTTGGCGCGGCTACACCGCGCCGTTCGGAAACCATTCTGGAAAAACATCCGGTGGTGGTCAATTTGACCCCCCGCCCGAGCGCGTGTTAACTGAGACGCTTTCCACTTGGGAGTTGCGCCGGGGGCTAGGCGGTGAGGTACTTGTGCTGGGGAATCTGTCGCGCGTGACGGTCATGAGGCCTCTACCACAAATATGCAATTTTGAAATGGAAAAACAGGTTTAGGTCACTGAGCGGTTAAAATGGCTGAACCTACCTTTAAGATGCACAGCAGACTTCTCACAGGATTTGACCCACTTTCCTCTCAAAGTCGGGGAACTGTAATCACTCCCAGCTGAGTATGAAACTACATTCCTGCTCCAATACGTTTCCTCGCTCTATCTCATCGGGAAATGTTGTCGCCGGGCATGATAAACATTTTGTTTGACCTCGATGGTCAAAACGGCAAACGGAAACATTTCGGCAATCGGTGTCGGGTCGATGTTATGTAGCTTTAGCCGTTGTTGGACGTGTATGTCTTTGGAAATGGTGTTAATTGATGTGCGCGAGTACTATAGGCTGCCACGCAAACCCCCGGGAGGAAGCCGCAAGGCGGGCTTCAAACTGCAACGCAGCATTCGCGATAGGTGTGTTCGAAACCCCTCGTGCTGTTTTGCTGATCAGTATCGGACGATTAGTGCTTTCAGTTTATTTGCGTGGTGTCGATCGTCATGTTTTCGTACTGTTTCATGGAATATCCACATCAAAGCGGGGGCCGGCACATTCGAAGAATTCTCCTGACTGTAGCGACTAGTAAATTGGTCAAACTTTTGGGTGCTAATATTCGATTAGTATGCTTTAATTCTCCGATAACACGTCAGGGCCGAATATCGCACGAAACGCAATTTGTTGTGATCTATAGAACTTAAAGCACTGCCGGATAGTTCCACAATACTCAGGCAGTAACACAAAACTAGCCCAGAGCAAACAAGACGCCCGCAGGGTGCAGGTAACCACACAAAATGCAGTAAAACATGAGATGCTGCAGTAAACATGGCGTGAGCGCGGGACTCTAAAGGTTCAACGAGCTTCGTTAGCTGCGCTGAACTTAAACTAAAACTTAAACTCGCATCGCCGTTTGCATCGCCTTTGTTCCTTTTACGTGTAGCACAATTTAAGCACCATTTAACAGTTATTTGATCTTGAGCTCTTACTTTAATGTCCTGCTTATACATACTTAGACTCTAAAAGGTTGGAGTCCAGACCCGCCGTGGTGCGGGGGGAGGGGTCACATATAATATTGGGAGAGCAGTGGCCCGCCAAAAAGCAAAACAAAAACGAGTGGGCATCCGTGCTGTCTACAGACCATCCATGCTGCCCAGCACTGTCCGATCCGTAAGGACGTCAGCAATCGATCTCGAAGCGACCCATGTTGCGTTTTTCGAAATTGATCTCGAAAGCAACACGCTGTCGCCCACACCGAGTGATATGTACACATAAAATTGACTGTAACGTGAGAGGTGATCCGCTGCAAATTTGTGGATTTTGTCGGTGCAAAAAGCCGAGCCCGCTCGCCGGCCTGCCGTTGACTACGACTTGGCTGTACAGTCGCGTTTTTCTGCTGAATGTCCCTCCGCGCAGCAGTTATATTCCATACGCGCGTGACTGCGCGTTCGGCAGCCGAGGGTCGTAACAACACGGGTCATAAATAATTCGGCTGAGACAACATTATGCAGTCGCACAGCCACACAGACGAGCGCTGCACACCTGAACACATATGCGTTCGGATGTGGGGGGGGGGGGGGGCAATCCGCTGTAAAACGGAATGGACAAACTTTGCAACTGCCACCGCGTATTGCCTGATATGTCAATAACAGCTCAAGCTCTAAGCCGGGACAGCCAGGTTTGGTACATGATGATCTGTAATGCATCCCTCCTGACTTCTGTGAAATTGTTATTATACTGGATTTTTGAGTCGTGGGATATCACTGAATTATTTTATTCGAATTTGAATGTACGACGCAAATATTGGCAAAGCCCAGCAACATCTGGGTCCTCTCCGTCCCCCCCCCCCCCCGCCGCGACTGCCTGGGTGTCGAAGGTGCTTCCCGCTTTGAAAATTCGTAGCGCTGAGGATAGACGTGATCAGTGTCAGCAAGATGATGCTAAAGGCAATATGTCATTCTGTACTTTTCACTTATTGCTGAAGTGCACAGAAATAAAACTTGTAAACGAATGACGTAAGAATAGCAATATAATCGAGCATGTGGATACAATAAAGCCCCTTAACTAACTGATAAATATGAAGGAACCCCACGAGAAATGGCCAAAAAACAAGCACCTAACGATATTTGGTTCAGCACTCCTCCAGCACCGCCGCGGCCACCTCTTGGGAGATTTAAGAAATACGAGCGGGTGTTGTACAGACGCTCCCTGGCGCTATAAGAATGACGTATTGAAGAGCATATGTACTAAAAAGAGAGATTTTACTATCAATAGCAGTGTTTTCCACATAAAAGTATGCCATTAGTTATGAATGAGCTTTGTTCCACATACCTGATGCTTGTTTAAATGTCTTCATACGTGGAACATTCACTTTAATCCTAACGGGGAACATGTCCTTGTGATGAACAATGAGGGTTAAAGCTGTCACGTAGTATGTGTAAAAAAGTATTTGTAATATATACCCTCCGCGCACCCGCGGCCACAAAGTAGATGTCCCCCAAAAAGTCTTCACTGGACCGCCAATCTGATTTTTTATTTCGGGTACACATACCTAACCTTATAATGTCATGAGTACTGAAAGGAGAGGCCGCAAAGAAACCTGCGAAACATCTTTAACCCTTCTTTTATCCTTTTGTGATTACTTTCATCAAGGGGCCTTATGTTTACTCCAAGCACAAATAACCTGATAAACGTAGCCTTATCATGATATATGAGTTACCACACTAATCTCTAAATCTACAAGAAATGGTTCATACACCTGTTTTTTTTTATTTAACACTTCGTGAAATTGTGAAATGGACAAACTTTGCAAATATCACCGCTACGTGAGAGGCGTATGATTTCATCAGCGATGCCGGTTTTTCAAGGTCATTCTGAATAACACAGAATTTCTATTTGAAGTGCCCGCTCCTGCGGAAGAATTCTCATTTCACCCCCCGCGCGCCACTGGGAAGGTAAGACGTTTTATTTAGCTCTCTTTTTTCATTGTGTATGCTCTGTCGTCAGTTTCCAACGCACAAATGAGTCAAAATGCTGTGTGATAAATGTTACGAAAGCTGGAAACACTCGGTTTAGACAAAAATATCTGCGAACATGAAGCTATTATCTCGAGAATTTAACGGAAGGTTGTACTATGGCTTTGATTTCTTCCAGGCGTTCATCACAGTGGATCTTTTTGAGGCACACTTGTGCAAGTGCAAGATGGAGGGAGGCTCTACAACAAAAGTAAGGACATGTTTTACCATAAGTTCGCTCCCAGCTGAAGAGGATAGAACGCCACGATTGGGTGGACATATCGGGAGCTAATGATTGGGTGGACATATCGAGAGCTAATGATTTGGTGGACACATCGAGAGCTAATTATTGGGTGGACATATCGAGAGCTAAGGACGTCAAGAGAAGTTAGTGAACACTTGATGGCCTACGGGAAGGCGCAATGAACGTTGAGACACACACACGAATGTCGACAACGTCTGATAAAGTTTGGAGACAAGTACCACAGCTACGAAAACGTTGCTTTCTGGCCTGACTTAGCAAAAACATCTACGAGTAGTCTCTACCTGGGATGTCCAATCATCTGTTGAGACTTGGACAGAGAACTAAGAATAAACGCGATCTCCGAGAAAACACAAAAAGTTGGAGGTTCTCCCGGAGGGTTCCCAGAAATTGTGGACCAATGGTGGCATATGCTCCCTGCTGGTCCGATGGGGCCACCTAGCACGACAAGACTACACCATGAACAACAGAGACTAGGGCATCGGCAGGGCAGCGGTTAAGCTGCGTGTGTGAGAAACCAGAGGTACGGGGTTCGATTCCCCATGGTACCCGCCCTTCCTTCCAGCGTGAGCGGCAAGCGAGACGACATAAAGCCTTAGCAGCTGAGTACAACATAAAGCCTTAGCAGCTGAGTACAACATAAAGCCTTAGCAGCTGAGTACAACATAAAGCCTTAGCGGCTGAGTACAACATAAAAACCCAATGCCGAAAAGCAGCGCAGGTTTTGCTGATTCCGTTAACATGCTGTTTGCATTTGTGTGCCAGTCATAAGGGGAAATGCAAGAGAGTTTCTATTTTGCACACAACTGTATTCATGGACCCATATAGGCCTGACTTTTGATGGCGTATTTACACAAACCACAAAATGCAGGAGCAATGTTGATATGGATAATATACTTGAAAGGGTACCTTTTTATCTGAGCGATCAGAATTTTGTTACATAAGAGAACGTGCAACGTCAAAATGTGGAAGTTTTGCTTATTGAGCAACAACGAAGGAATAAGTGTTTGGGACTACCGCTTCACCTAACTGGACAAATAATCAGGGTTGCGGTTTCGGCTGGGGATGGGGGGATTCATCCCCCAAGTGGGCTCTAGCCTCCAAAACTTTGGGAAGAAAGTAGATGTAGTCTGGCTAGAAATCTCTTCGTTGGCATACTTTGTGATAGGTTGGATAATTTTCACTGTTCAGCCTCCCAAATTATTTTGTGAAACTACGCCCCTTCACTTCATATTTTCTACACTTATCCGGACAACCTCTTACATGTCATCCAACGCTTCGACACGATCTCGCGGTATAGCCGTGGAGACTCTCTCGCCTCCCGCCGCTTGTCACCTGCTGGGTCAGACTATCAGCCACCCCGAGACTCACACCCAGATGCCTGTCACGTGGTGTAGTCGGGCGATCAGCCAACCCCGAGACTCACACCCAGATGCCTGTCACGTGGTGTAGTCAGACGATCAGCCACCCCCGAGACTCACACCCAGATGCCTGTCACGTGCTGTAGTCGGGCGATCAGCCACCCCCGAGACTCACACCCAGATGCCTGTCACGTGCTGTAGTCGGGCGATCAGCCACCCCGAGACTCACACCCAGATGCCTGTCACGTGGTGTAGTCGGGCGATCAGCCACCCCCGAGACTCACACCCAGATGCCTGTCACCTGCTGTAGTCAGACGATCAGCCACCCCCGAGACTCACACCCAGATGTCTGTCACGTGGTGTAGTCGGGCGATCAGCCACCCCCGAGACTCACACCCAGATGCCTGTCACGTGCTGTAGTCGGGCGATCAGCCACCCCCGAGACTCACACCCAGATGCCTGTTACGTGCTGTAGTCGGGCGATCAGCCACTCCCGAGACTCACACCCAGATGCCTGTCACGTGGTGTAGTCGGGCGATCAGCCACCCCCGAGACTCGCACCCAGATGCCTGTCACGTGGTGTAGTCGGGCGATCAGCCACCCCGAGACTCACACCCAGATGCCTGTCACGTGGTGTAGTCGGGCGATCAGCCACCCCGAGACTCACACCCAGATGCCTGTCACGTGGTGTAGTCGGGCGATCAGCCACCCCTGAGACTCACACTCAGATGCCTGTCACGTGCTGTAGTCGGGCGATCAGCCACCCCTGAGACTCACACCCAGATGCCTGTCACGTGCTGTAGTCGGGCGATCAGCCACCCCCGAGACTCGCACCCAGATGTCTGTCACGTGGTGTGGTCGGGCGATCAGCCACCCCTGAGACTCACACCCAGATGCCTGTCACATGCTGTAGTCGGGCGATCAGCCACCCCCGAGACTCACACCCAGATGTCTGTCACGTGCTGTAGTCGGACGATCAGCCACCCCCGAGACTCACACCCAGATGCCTGTCACGTGATGTAGTCGGGCGTCTGCGCTGCCCGGGCAAGACTGTGGGAACTGGCATGAATATAAATATATGGGGCAATACACCCCCAATGATAGAGTACCAAATCGCAAACTTGAAACAGCTGGGAAACCACACAGCCGACTTACGAGGGGAAGGGGCAATCAGTTCCTTCCTATGAGGCGAAGCTCAATAAACGATGCTGATAATTTCATTGAACATCAGGCGTGAAGCGGCTACACACCACACGAAGCGGCTATGCATAATATTAACAAGCGGCTTAACACATCAGCATTAGCATTTGATCCAGCATTAACGAGACTATCTTGTTAAAATGCTAGGTTACGCTAAACGTTTGACAGATGAACGTGCATTATTCAAGGAGACCCTGCGGACCTACTCATACCTCAAGCAGGCGGTTTCCTGAAATACTATGTTGTGCCGCGATATGGTGTCAGGAAGTCGGTCGGTGACAACATGCTTCGGTGATACATGCTTCGCAAGCGCCCCACCTGCTTGTCACAGCGAAGTGTAGTGTTGTTGATCAAGGGTGTAGCCTTAGTTGGGCGGGCTTCAGTCCTGAAACAAAACCCTGAATTCGCAACTAAATTCTGCCATTGCCCGAAATTGCACTATCGGATGGTAGGGGTTAGAGCTCATTCAACAAGCACTGCTTGGCGTGAGCTCTGATTCCAGATATCCGTCTATTTAAATGGGTCGGATAAAAGCTTTGAAGAAATCCCTTGAATACTGATGAGACCCCTCACGTTTTCGTCCGGGAAAGGGGTCCTGTAGGTAAAACACAAGGGGGCATATAATTGTTCCCAGCCAATCGCTGAAGGGTCATTACGTGTGAAGGGTCATTCTGGGGCTTCTACCGACAGCCATTCTAACGACACAGGGACGCGGTACCGTGGTCGATCCTGAGGTTCTTAGAGGGATATATCGTACAATGGTCCCCATCCCTACTCGGGAGGCCCTCTGACCCGGGCAAATGGATCGATACATGGGCATGATCGATGATCGATGAGCATGGTGGTGATCGATGATCATCGATACACGAGTCCTCATTGGCGCAACAAGGCCCCTTATCGCCGCAGGAGGTCCAATAATTGACGCGTAGATTGGGGCTCGGCTTAACGGGTATTTCGCTGAAATGGCCCTTAACCCCGTTCCTTACTGGAGGCCCTGAGTGATACGTGGCCCTTTCATTACCTCATTGTGGACTCATCGCAGCCCCTCATATCTCCTTCATTGTCAGAGGGGCCCGACCAACGCAACCCCGTTCCTTCCTGGAGGCCCTGACTGATACGTGGCCCTTTCATTACCTCATTGTGGACTCATCACGGCCCCTCATATCTCCTTCATTGTCAGAGGGGCCCGACCAACGCAACCCCGTTCCTTCCTGGAGGCCCTGACTGATACGTGGCCCTTTCATTACCTCGTTGTGGACTCATCGCAGCCCCTCATATCCCCTTCACTGTCAGAGGGACCCGACCAACGCAACCCCGTTCCTTCCTGGAGGTCCTGACTGATACGTGGCCCTTTCATTACCTCGTTGTGGACTCATCACGGCCCCTCATATCTCCTTCATTGTCAGAGGGCCCCGAACAACGCAGAGGCTCTCTGGCATTCGAAGTCCTGTTCCTGCGCGTGTTCAACAAATGCTTCCCAGACTCGGGACCCTTTGCCCACGCAGGACCTCCTGTTAGGCACTGTGGGCCCCTGAAAAGGGCACTCATTGTTGCGGGGGCCACGGAAAATGCAAATCATACGCCCGGCTTCGTCATTGCTTAGGAAATGGGTACCTGGGCTGAGACCGACACAGAACCGACTGTTCGGTGTTGGTGGTCTTTGGATGAAATAGGGACCCGCATTGCCCGGTGGGTCTGCTATCGGTGGAAGAGGCTCTCTGACTGATATTTTAGGTCGCGGCCCCACGGGCTTGCATCCCTAATGCGACTAAGAGCCAGCCCCTTGGATCTTCGGTCTTCCAATCGGGCCCCTGACATTTGGTCTCGAGAGGCCCCTCGGACACCTTTAAACATGGCTCCTCGCCGACTTCGGGACACTTGTCACCACAGGATCCCTGCTGGGCACTGGACCCTCTGACCGACACAAGAGCAGCTTATCGTGTCCGGGGCACCGAACATTGCAGATCGCGTGCCCCGGCCTCATTCCTGCTTGAGAAATGGGTCCCAAAGGCTTAGATTGGCACGGAGCCGACTGTTTGGTTCTGTATCAAGGCCCTATAGAAAAGGAATAATAGGAATTGATAACCCTTGTCTGGTCGACATGTCAGGTCCCGGAACCACGGGTTGGGGGGACCGGGCCCGAATCCAACAGGGCCTTTGATCTTTGGTGTCGACGTGCCCTTTAGGGGCCTTCTTCAGATCATTACATGACTCCGTGTCGGCAGGTGGCCTGAGTCGCCTGAACGGTTTTTCAGGGACTCCCCGCAAAACTCTTCGGGCGACTCAGGGCACTTGCCGACACAAACCCCTTAGCAGACCCTATGAACCTCTGGCTGACACCCTCATTGTTTCAGTGACCCCAATGCAAAGCACCGGCCCGGCCCTGCCCGTGTTCGGGAAATGGACCGCAGGGCTCAGACCGATGCGGAGCCGACTGTCCGGTCTGGTGCTCTCTGGCTGAGATACGGGCCAACCTCAGCCGGCCTGCACAACCCCAGATACCCCCAGCCTGATGCCCTCTAACTGATATTTGAGGTCACAGTTCCACAGGCGAGGGGCGGGGGCATCCTTAATGTGACCTTCGATACGAAATCGTGTGTACGCGAGTAAAAACGATTGAGTTGAGCGTACGTATGTTCATTTACACACATTAGTATTCGGATGGAAAATGACGAGAATGGTACAAAATGCAGTCTAGATTTTGTGCACACTCCCAGGGCCTATTTGAGCATATCAACTCGATAAGAATGACCCGCATTCTGCCAAATACCCCCCCCCCCCCCCCCGCCCACACTGACCAGACATCTCCCTCATTCACAGCTGTTGAAGCCACCGTCTATACCGTCCTTTGTCGTAGCTGATCCACCATACTTTTTGTTATTTTCACCAGAACGCACAAAGACAAATGGGAATTTAGAGTTAAGTTCGGCGAATCAACGCTGGGGACCGACCATATCGTTATGAAGTCCGCCCAACTCAAAATTCCGTAAAAGACCCTGTGCTCTACACCAAATGCGTTATCCTTTACAACAGCAATCGGATCGCTAAATGCCTCTGGCCATTCCCTCATGCCCACCTGTCCAGCCACATCCTCCCACACATCTCGCGAGCGGTGACGTTCCAAACAGAGAGCCTAAAAGCTGCTGCTAGTTTGTCTTAACAGCATCTAACATGGACACCTGGGGCTATCTGCAAGACTTAATGGACTGGGTAAACCCAAGGGCGTTCCTGTGAAATGGCTGAAATACTGTTACTTCTTGAGCTTTTCTTTGCCAAAAGTAGCTCCATTCATGCTTGTTTTGGAATTATCAAGGCAAAGGAGTGACATCGGGCGTAAGCTTCTCGCAGCTTTTTTTAAATTTAGAGACAAATTGCTGAAAAATGCAATCGGACAGGGAACGGGTGCCTACAACTGATAATAATGGCAGCTAATTGTAGGCTGTTACGTTTTTCACGAGCAATGCTATGCACAAAGATAAAGCAGTAGAAATAGCCTTATTACTCGTAAAAGCAGGAGAATGGAGGTACAGATGTGTTTATGTTTCGGTAACATGCCTTTATCGAAACGATATTTTGGCAACGTGCCTTTTCGTTTTGATGCAGGTATGTTGTTGAAATATCAACGCATGCACATGTCCATTCTCCCGTTTTTTCTACGAGGAATAAGACTATTGCTACTGTAGCTACTATCGATATACTATATATACTAGCACTACTTATCTATAGCTAATTGCATATAGCCACACCCCAAGGGTGTACAATTCTGTAAATGATTAGGAGGAGGCGAGCTGAAGGCCCGATGACCTCATCCCCCCCAATTTTTTTTCTCACTGGATTTAGCCCAGTCAAGTTTGATGAAGTCGATTTACGCTTCTTATGCCCGGGGTGTTAAAACTGCACTGCATCGATTATTCACTCAGCAGTTACGATTTTTTACCCGGTGGTGAGAGCAAGCAGGACTTCTTATTACGACGGAAGGAGTGTTCCTGTTTTGGTACGTGCACCGCTCTATACAACAAACATACATATTTTGTTTCCATGGAGTGTGAAACATCCGGTTAGATTAACAAGATTACACAACCTACTCTAATTTTCTTTTCAGCCTTTGGGTATTGGGTATAGCTCCTCAGAGTAAAATAGTGTGGGTTGTCTACCACATTTTCAATTCACCTATGAAATGGTGTCAAAAATTGTAATAAGCTCCATATTCATAATCAATAATGCTCATCTAATCAATCATGCTAACCTGCGTTTACCCCCGAGATTGGGACTGAAAGCAGATTGCTTCATTTAGATGGATACAAACGCAATGTAAAAATAACAGTGACGATAAGTTTGTTGCAGTTGTGATGTAGAACATGGATGTGCAATTAATTGGACCGCAAAATGCATGAAAAGAAAGGAAAATGCCTAATATAGAAATACATATATATATACATATATATATATATATATATATATATATATATATATATAATGGAAATATCATGCCTACATGCCTCTATGCCTACAAGCTTGCTCATCATTAAATTGTTGTTGCGCGACTGGGGTACGCGTTGCGTCCCGTTGAGTGGATGTGTGTCATATTATGCAAACCAGATTAATCTCATGATGGCTAGTTCTTCATCAGCATAACAAAGTGATAGATGACTGCCCAAAACAAATTTGACTTAAATACGTTAATTGCGCGCTATTAAATTACATCATTCTCTGCTCTAGTCGGCGAAGCACTTCGCCCTTGCAGTCTGAACCTTTGATTTCATCCCAAATCGTTAAATTCCACACAATGGTGAAAAAACACAACTAAAAAACGTACACGTCGGCCACATAATTCTATATGACGCCCAACCTCTCCCCTTATATGGCCCCGAAGCGCAAGGGATCTCAAAAACAATCTCACTGCTCCAATGAGTGGCGTTATGTGTTTATCTCAGTTTAATGATGCTTGGCTGCTTTCTACATCACAGATGATAACTCTTTACGAGCATGGAATCCATAGAATTCCAATCCATCTGATTGGTCAGTCATATATATGAAATGGTGGTGCACGGCAAGTATCCTGCAATACAAATACAACCTTAGGAAGCTCGTTTATCCACGGCGGTAACCCAGCAACAGTCTGCCTTAGCACAATAGGGCTTGAGATAACACAATACTTACGTTGGTATGAAAAATCAGCTGCCAGGCCCAGTGAAGAAGAAGTTCCCGCGTGGTCCAAGCAGCTGGTTTTATTCGTTATGTGCCGTGGTAAAAGGACATCTTCGGCCAACTGCACAGCTATTTGTTGAAGCCGCATACTTGGCCTTATCTGTCATCTACCAAAACTAACACCCGAAAAAAGTTGCAAGTGTTGCAGCGTTGGATGACCGTGGTCGGCCCAGGTCACTGTGCATCGGGCGGAACGGTCGGCCCAGGTCACTGTGCCCGGGTCAAAGTGACGTGACACGTCACTGCGCCCCGGGCCAAGTGACGTGACGGGTCAATGCGCCCAAGGCTAAGTGACGTGACATGTCACTGCACCCCAGGCCAAGTGGCGTGACAGGTCACTGTGCCCGGGCCAAGTGGCGTGATAGGTCACGATCCGACCACAGTTCGGAAAGGTGGGCTTGCATGGAGCACGTGGCCCCGGTGGGCGGCCGGAGGTGGTTGTCGGCGTCGGGAGCAATTCGTATGTTTGAGGCAGTTGGAAGGCCGTTGTATTCATCAAGGTAACGCAAGGCTCAGCCCTTTCACGAACAACATTTTGGGCTGTTCTTTAACCCACCTCGAAAATGGTTTCAACGATCCTTTAGTCAGCTGTTCTCTGATATTCCCTTTGTATCGTGTCGTCGATACCTTTCAACTTAGCAGCTTGGGTTTCGAGTAGCGCGTTGTTGCACCAGCGTTGCAACGTTGCTACAGCTTATCATGCCGCGGACGTTCGGACGTGGGGGCGAAATGACTATACTGATGACGTTTGGTAATCCCTTATAGCACTCCGTCTTCCATATCGGTGCAATTTGGTCTAGACATAGCACCGCATAAAACGCCTTCCCACTCCAATTTGTAAGCAATGTGATATCTGTGATCAGAGCCAGAGCTCACTCGAGTTCGTCCAAAACCTGATAATGTCAAGTGCAACTAGCATTGCATGGAAATTTGAACACCGTTCGGTACCAATTCCATGCCTCTTTTAAATGTGCAGAGTTTTATTATGTGGAATCCGTCTAGAATCTAAGCTTTAGATTTGTAATAAAATGCTAGAGAAGGATAAATAATAACTAAAAGTAGATGATTAATAATAATATAAATGCTACCATCTTGAGATTTCACTATTTTGTCCCCGTTTGCTTTGACTTTATATCGAGTGTTGGGAAGCTATCATTCTGACACCACTCTGTTTGCTCTGACCTTATATCGAGTGTTGGGAAGCTATCGTTCTGACACCGCCCTGTTTGCTTTGACCTTATATCGAGTGTGGGGAAACTATCATTCTGACACCGCCCTGCTTGCTCTGACCTTATATCGAGTGTGGGGAAATGATCGTTCTGACACCACTCTGTTTGCTTTGACCTTATATCGAGTGTGGGGAAACTATCGCTCTGACATCGCCCTGTTTGCTTTGACCTTATATCGAGTGTGGGAAAGCTATAGTTCTGACAACGCCCTGTTTGCTTTGACCTTATATCGAGTGTGGGGAAATGATCGTTCTGACACCGCCTTGCTTTCCAGCTTCTATTTCCAAATATTTCATCACGGCTTCCTAAAACTTAGTGATCTCTCCTAAGTCTGTTTGTTATGCATATGACACGAGTATTTCAAGCAACGCATTGATCAGGAGCGGAACTCCCTGCTGAAATTTTCCATCTTGAGCTTTATGTGGATGTCTACCTTAGAAGGCTTATCGTTATGCCTGCTCATGACCCAATAGTGGCTCAAATGAAGCATATGTATGTGCTAGGTGTTTAACAGCATGTAACGTACCTAACATTTGGGCAAAGTCGGTTTCGGGGCAGCGGAAAAGGGGCTTGCAAAGCAATGTGGTGGGATACTGACGGCAGAGTTGCAATTAGTACATGTAGTCGTGTACATTTTGTGTTTTGTCTCATTACACAAACTGACATCTGTGCGCTTATTGCCGCACATTCAGCAGATCAAAAGTGCCAGAGGCAAAGTGGCACCAGTGCCAGCTACGATAAAACTGGATGTTAGGCCTGCAGCCAAATGACGAGCTGTTCATTTACGCCTATTACGGCGCTTCTCATAATTCGGGTAACGCACATATGCGTGGAATGTAAAAAAGACGATATGTCGTACTCGACGGGGTGTTTCCCAGGATAGATAAGGAAGAAATAAAGCATAGCAAAGTGCCGGTGATATACACGTGCTATGTTCTCCTATCGACAACACTGATTATGCTTCTGGCTCCCCTTAACACGCACCCGGGTGGCCGGCTGGATACTCTTCGCTTAAGTGTGTGGGGGGGGGGGGGGGGCGATTTGACCACAATGCCATGCCCTAATGACACAACCCTGAGATGACGATTTCCGGTTGAAAGGTCTCCAATCAAAATAACAAAAATAACCGTGATTGAAATTTGCACAGCTTGTTCAGCATTGATTAAAAGCCAGTTTACGTTCGCTATGATTATAAATCGTGCTCACGGACGTTAGATCTCAGCAGCCCGCCGTGAAAGGGAGTGTTCCAGCTTTGTAGGGGATTCTTAACTGGAGTAGCCAAATTGAGGGCTATCTTATGCAGTTCACATCCCTGCCCTTCTTAATACCTAAGCCTTTCGAGTTTTTCGGGCTACACGCCCGCGAAGATTTGCACACTATTTCGGGGAAGAGCATTTCAAGGCTATCCAGGCATCCATTGCGGCGTAAAAACGCCATTAAAATCCTGTCATTACCCTGACCGTGCAGCGAATGAGACCAAGAAAATGTTATTGTCGACTCGTTCATATCTGGCGCTCGTATGCACGATTTCCAGATAAAACGACCGTCAATCGGTTGCCGATCAATGTTGTGCCAGTTGCCGATCAATGTCACAATGATGACATCAGACAATGACATAATGTTGAGTGTATTTGCTAATGAGTGAAATGCCGTTATTCAGAAGAGTGGTTCAGCTTTAAGAGCATACTAATCGTTACAAGTGAGTTTTTCATCGTATCTGATGCTTGCCTCAACATCTTCAGATGTGGAACATCCCCTGCAATATTGTTCCCGGCCTTGAACGCGACACAACCTATTGGGTGGCAGGATTTGAATGACGTTGCCATAGTATCATACATGCCTGGATGACCTCCAAATAGTCTTCTCGAAAAAGACAGCACATCTTTGCTGGCGTGTCGCTCAGAAACTATAGGTGATTTCTGTGTTGGTGCTATAGGTGCTCACAGCGCTGCCCTTAAAAGGGCAGCGCTGTGAGCTGCACCGAATGGTTTTCAAAATGGTTATTACAGTCCATCACCTCCCACAGACGTGGAACACTCCTTTAAGCCTCTCCAGTCTCGGGCCACTTTCCCCTGTTCCTGAATGCCGATGCGTAAACACGAGGCTAGACCCCAGAGGATAGCTCCGCCCCAACTTCACACGGCATCCAGGAATAACACAGGGTCAACTAGATCTGCAGGCGGGCTAATTCCGTTCCCTTTCTCGCTGCAGTTTCCGCTGCGCTCCCGGATCTGGCTGCAGCTCCGTGGCGGCTGCCGCTCCTGCATACCATTGATCTTTTGACCATCTGGAGACGGATGACGAAGCCGGAAGCGGAGCTACGCAGAACAATGTTGGCGTTGTAAGTGTCACTGTTCGCCCATCCGCTTTAATCAACGCCCTATGCCCAGTGCTCATCTTCTGCGATGTTGGGATGCATTTGCATTCCTGACTAGCAGCAAAAGGTCCGCCCCATGGATGGACTGCCCAGGGTATCTCCGGGTTATCGCTTTGGGGCCTTGATACTACAAGAGGCCTTTGGGAGCTTGAAATATCTGACCATGGAACTGCCTTAACTAGAAGAAAGCTCAATCCCAACGAATTTCAACATTCATCACTTGTAAATCCACTCTAAGCCTCTATTGCATTGCTTGTTAACATTGTCAGGTTTTTAAACCCCACAGGACCGGCTTCCACTCCTCGAATTCAGCCAACCGCACTGTTGTCAGACATTCGCCGCAATAAGCTCCGCATATTGCTCTCTGGAATCGGTGACAAATATGTCCAACGACACAGCTGAGAGGAAACGGTGCGCCATTGGTGATATCTGCGAATGGTGGGTTGATCGAAAGCTTGCGCGAAGATATGAACTCATTATGAAAAGTCTCCCGACAGTTCCGCTTGGTGGAAGGTGGCTGATACCCTAAAATAACGAAATACGCAATAAAACCTCATCCGGTGTTCTGTTTTCATCTAAGGGTTAAAGGTGAACTTCAACAAGTGCGGCTCTAGCGCTGAAGCCAGCAGTGCCGCGGTGAGCCCCACACCGCTGAGGCCAGCTGGGCTGCGGCGAGCCCCACACCGCTGAGGCCAGCTGGGCTGCGGTGAGCCCCACACCGCCGAAGTCAGCAGGGCCGCGGTGAGCCCCAGACCGCTGAGGCCAGCTGGGCCGCGGTGAGCCCCACACCGCTGAGGCCAGCAGGGCCGCGGTGAGCCCCACACCGCTTAGGCGAGCCGGGCTGCGGTGAGCCCCACACCGCCGAAGCCAGCAGGGCCGTGGTGAGCCCCACACCGCTGAGGCCAGCTGGGCTGCGATGAGCCCCACACCGCTGAAGCCAGCAGGGCCGCGGTGAGCCCAACACCGCTGAGGCCAGCTGGGCTGCGGTGAGCCCCACACCGCTGAGGCCAGCTGGGTTGCGGTGAGCCCCACACCGCTGAGGCAAGCTGGGCTGCGGTGAGCCCCACACCGCTGAGGCCAGCTGGGCTGCGGTGAGCCCCACACCGCTGAAGCCAGCTGGGCCGTGGTGAGCCCCACACCGCTGAGGCAAGCTGGGCTGCGGTGAGCCCCACACCGCTGAGGCCAGCTGGGCTGCGGTGAGCCCCACACCGCTGAGGCCAGCTGGGCCGCGGTGAGCCCCACACCGCTGAGGCCAGCTGGGCCGTGGTGAGCCCCACACCGCTGAAGCCAGCTGGGCCGTGGTGAGCCCCACACCGCTGAGGCAAGCTGGGCTGCGGTGAGCCCCACACCGCTGAGGCCAGCTGGGCTGCGGTGAGCCCCACACCGCTGAGGCCAGCCGGGCTGCGGTGAGCCCCACACCGCTGAAGCCAGCCGGGCCGCGGTGAGCCCCACACCGCTGAGGCCAGCTGGGCTGCGGTGAGCCCCACACCGCTGAGGCCAGCTGGGCCGCGGTGAGCCCCACACCGCTGAAGCCAGCTGGGCCGTGGTGAGCCCCACACCGCTGAGGCCAGCCGGGCTGCGGTGAGCCCCACACCGACTCCTCTGAGCCACGACAGCGGTCACCGGCAGCATCTAATAGACCGCCGCCGCCGCCGCCGCATCGGACACCGGGGGAGGGGGAGGGGGGCATGCAGCGGCTCGGCGACGCCGGCCGGCCCGCCGCCGACCCACGGCCGGACGGGATGCACCCCATTACCGTCGCCCATCCACCATAAATCACGGTCAGAGTCGCGCGGCGGCGGCGCTGGCGCCACCGAAGCCGTATAGCGTGGGAGGTTACCCGCTGACGCCCCGCGCAGCCCGCGGCGACGGAGCTGCCGCTGGGGTTACCTGCAGCTGACTCGCTCTCTTGTTGGGGTGACGTTCGTTCAGAAGGGGTCACCGACGTGCTGACGCTGACCGTCCCCTTCGCTCGGGATGGGGCACCGACGTGCTGACGTGACCGTCCCCTCCGCATGGGATGGGGCACCAACGTGCTGACGCTAACCGTCCCCTTCGCTTGGAATGGGGTAGCGACGCGCTGACGCTGACCGTCCCATCCGCATGGGATGGGGCACCGACGTGCTGACGCTGACCGTCCCCTTCGCTCGGGATGGGGTCACCGACGTGCTGACGCTGACCGTGCCCGCCCCCATCCCCACTCTTCCAGACCCTGGTTTTTGTTTTTTATCATAGATAGCCTCTGACAGAAAGCTGAAAATCGGTGTTGTGCATGCTCACCGAGCTCACCCCTCCTCCCCTTCAGAAAATCCTGGCTGCGCCCTTGCGGTGACTGAAGGCTGGCCAAATAGCTGAAACCCCGCACAGTAACGCATGCTCGGGTGACTTAAGCCAAGCATGGCAACGCCTGTCCGGCTAGCTCAAATCCCACGCGGTAATGCCTGACTCTTGCCTGCGGCGGCGCCTACGCCCCTCCATTGCCAGCGCGGGCACGCGACGCGCGGCGCGCCGCACTTCGTCAGCTGGCGGCGCCTGTCGCGCGCGGTGGCAGCGGCCTGACGTCGCGAGGCCGCCGCCGGGCGTCGGCCGACAGCCGACGTCGAAGACCGGCCGAGCGGCGCGACGGTGACGCCCAGTCGCCGCTCCCCTGCTCCTCCCCCATCGGCGCCGTTCCGCTCTGTTGTGAGGACGGGGACACACGCGGACATGTGCGCGAGCGGAGAGGGCCTCGCTCCGCAGATGTCCGACCAGTAACGGCTGCATGCAATGCATGTGCAGGAGGGGCTCCCATGGGCCGGGTGAACCTGCGAGCACGCATACGCTGAATAAGCAAATCCACCGATTGGGCGCAACGATTCGGGAAAATACAGGAGGGCATGGCCATAGGCATTGCTTTCACGGAACACGGGTGCGTGTGCTAGCATCACAAAATGTTCTGACTTACTGAAATGTGAACTATGTGCTCCATAGCCAGAGCGTTCAGACAAAGGAATGCCAAGTTTATGAAAACCCCATTTCGCATATACCGATATCTCCGTCAGCTCTCCATCCCCATCAGCAGCTATCAGATATTCTTCACTCGAAATTCTGACGTGTCCTGACATCGTCTGAGCAGTGTACATTAATCCAGGCTTAATGCGAATCAACATTAATGAAACATCCTGCACCTTAACAATTACATCTATCTACATCTACATCTACAGCTTCATCTATTGACTTCTGATTACATCACCTTCCCTGAAATTAAATACAAATGCAAGGCAAGTGAACCGCAGTGGGTAGCAAAGCGCCTCAAAGAACTGATAAACAAACGCAATAGGGCGCACAGTCGTCATCAAATGGGCAGACTGCAAAAACTTAGAGCCAAAGTAGGCCTAGAGATTCCAGGTGCAAAAACGGCATGGTACAGGAAACAAATCCAAAGAATTGCTTTTGACCGAAGGGGTTATTCGTACAGACAGGTAGCCAGCTTAACCAACCAAAAACCAAAACCATGGGGCCTTGATCTTGCTGAAGCCAATGACGATAAATCAAAAGCGGAATTATTAAATCACTTTTTCAGTAAGATGCACAACGTATGAAACGCTGCACACAGAAGAGCTTCCCTGCTATCTGCCTGCCGATAACATTCCTGCCGAGATACAGCCGCGGCAAGTTGCCTTTCAGCTATCGCGGTTGAGAGAAACTATGGCTGTGCCCACGGGACAGCTTCAGTGCGGCTACTAAAGGAATCTTCTGTGGAACTAGCCGTACCACTTACTCATATTTTGAGCCGGTCATTGCATGAAGGGTGCGTGCCATCGGTGTGGAAGAAAGCAACAATCACCCTTGTGCCAAAAAAAACATCACCCAAGTTGCCGGGAGATCTGCGACCGCTAAGCCTCACACCGACTTTTAGCAAGGTTTTGGAAAAAAATTATTGTTCCGCAAATCCTAGCGGATATAAAACCAGGCATAGATAAGCGCCAGCAGGGAACAATGAAAGGTGTCTCAACATAACACTATTTAATTAGGTTATGGCATGACTTTCCAACGGAGTTAGACGAAACAGACAAGCTATTTTCTATGGTTATGTACGATTTTAAGAAGGGATTTGACCTCATTGATCACGCAACAGTTGTCCAGAACATGACTGCAATGGGACTTCGCTCCGGATATGCAAAGTGTCTATGCTCATTCTTGCAGGACCGACAGCAGCGGATCAAGATGCCAGATGAAACCATGAGTCGTTGGAAACCGTAGCATGCGGCATTCC
>NW_023596576.1:19991131-19993631 GCF_011947565.3 Pollicipes pollicipes | reverse complement strand
ACGCGATCTGGGTACCACAGATAGAACAGAAACTCTCAGAAAGCCACATAAATACGATTTATACATATTTAACAAGCACATAAAGTAGACATGTACACCAATATATTGCATATACTATATATATCACTATTGCATATATCATATTATATATGTAGATATTAATATATATTATATATATATATATATATATATGATATATATATATATATTATAATATATATATATATATATATATATAATATATGTGTGTGTGTGTGTGTGTGTGTGTGGTGGGGTGTGTGTGTTGTGTGTGTGTGGGTGTGTGTGTGTGTGTGTGTGTGGTGTGTGTGTGTGTGTGTGGTGTGTGTGTGTGTGTGTGTGTGTGGGTGGTGTGTGTGTGTGTGTGTGTGTGTGTGGGTGTGTGTGTGTGTGTGTGTGTGTGTGTGGGTGTGTGTGTGTGTGTGTGTGTGTGTGTGTTGTGTGTGTGGTGTGTGTGTGTGTGTGTGTGTGTGTGTGTGTGTGTGTGTGTGTGTGTGTGTGTGGTGTGTGTGTGTGTGTGTGTGTGTGTGTGTGTGTGTGTGGGTGTGTGTGTGTGTGTGTGGTGTGTTGTGTGTGTGGTTGTGTGTGTGTGTGTGGTGTGTGTGTGTGTAGAATCCTTTTTATACATGCTTAATTAGAAAAAATGCTGGGGTCAGCATTGACGAGCTTTTTGACGAACCGTTCTAGTTTACGGGCTTTTGACTTGGCATCATCGCTTGGATCAAAGACGGTTCGCACAAAATTACCCGCATATGTCGCTTTGTACTCCTAACGTTTCGAGATCCTGCCTCATCGTCAGAGAAAACTGAATGGCACAAGAAATAAGCTTTGAGTTTGGGAGGATACAAATTGTGCACTGTATTGGAAAACATCTGTTGGTACGGAGAACACCAATGCAGACTGACTTATTGAAGTAGGATAGAATCCTACTTTCATTTTGATACGTATAAGATACACTCATAATGGGAACACTACAAACACGCTATGGTAACACTATCGTCACATTCACATCAATGGTGCTCACCGCCATCACCTAATAATTCAAGAGTACACTTCTAGTAAATATACTTCCCAAATTTCAAGGCGCCTCCTGTCATTGCACGTCCGTAAAATGCCAGTGTTATCTGTCAGTTGTTGTCATGCCAATGTCATGTCGCGTTCGTGTCGCATATGGCCCAGAGATGCCCTGTAACGTTAGTGCATTGTCGTGTGTCGTGAAAGTATCGTTGTGGTCACACTAATGTAGTGCATAGAACGAAGTTTGCAGCATTCGATGCTACATTAGGAATGATACAGTACATTGGTGCCTTTTAGCTTGTCGCGTTTGTCCAGGCTGTTTCTCGTAAGACAGTTAGAGATTTTCTTATTGCAATGACAAATGACGATGCCTAATTTGCGATCGTTTTGCCTTTAACATGTCAAGAAATAATTTTCCGTAAAGCTTTTTCGTCTTGTTTGTGGGCAGATGCATTTTGATTTTAATACAGCAGTTTGAAGATTGCTTGGATGCCTTGTCTTGGTTTGCTGTCAAAGTGTCTTGTCACATGTCGTTGTATTTCGTTTTCGACGTTAGAATTTGAAAAAACCGTTGTGCTCCAAGATCAGCCTGATTCTGATCAATTCAGAATGTAGTCCTGTCCAATCAGAGCAATGCTTAAATGCACGTCTAATGAAATACCTTATGACGCTAATTTTGTAGCGTCGAGGACACTCACTGTCAGCATTTAAGCACCGTCCGTTGTTAGTCTGGTTTCGGTATACAGTCGTTTTGAATCGCTGTCCTTGTCCATTAGCAGCCACGTCAAGAAAGGTTAATATGCTTTGCACACTTAGTTCTTTTGTGAATTCTAAACCAGACTGCTCTTCAAGGATGTTTTTGAGACATCCTAATTGGTCAATGTCCCTAACCTCTACAAAGATATAGTCTACGTAGCGACAGAAAATGTCCGGTCTTACGTCGTCCTTTTGTAGTGTGTCGGCTTTTACATGTCACTTAAATAAATTAGCGAATAAAGGTCCTAGAGGCGAGTCCATCGCAACACCCTCACTTTCGCAACACATTCGTCCATCATGCCCGCAGAAAAGAAGTTCCAACGTACAGGCTTTTAGTAATTGTTCAAGAAGGCTTTTTGATATTTTGAGAGGAGGCATTTCAGGATGATTGTAAACTCAGTCGAGGGTAATGGATATGGTTCTTTCAATGGGCACTTTTGTAAATCGATTTTCAACATTTAGAGAGGCTGGTAGACCCTTAGGTTGACAAGATCGCTCTATAACAATAAACCCATCCGTTGACGACAAGCTGTAGCACATGGGAACATATGGGGACAGAAGACCATTAAGAGGTTCTGCAAATCCATAGACTGGGGAAGGGATACGTGAATTTATTGAACGAAGCGGTTGTCGTTTTTGAGTTTTTGCAGACCCATAAGCATAACCACGCGCAAATTCATCCATTATCTTGGAAAAGTGTATGCCATCA
>NW_023596576.1:19878153-19990131 GCF_011947565.3 Pollicipes pollicipes | reverse complement strand
CCTTGGTCAGTCGCTGGGTCAGTAAGAATGCCGCACCAGCATAGGGTACCGCGGTCATTCAAACACAGACCTGCTGCCATTGATCCCGAGCTCATATCGCAGATGGCAACAATAAGCACGTCGGTTATTGCCAAATCCTACACACATCGCAAACTCAAGGCAGCCGGTCGTGCTCATGTAAATTTATGAATCAGACAACAAAGAGGAAACGCGTGAAAGCCCGTGATTTATGAATTAGACGACAAAGAAGAACCCGTAAAAGCTTTCACAAGCGGCGTTTACAGCTCCGAATTACTGCCTCACGTTAAGAGTCATCACCGATGGATGTCGCGAAGGCCGACTGCTTCGCGCACCGTTGCAGTCGCAGTGCAGACATTGGGCCTTAATATCTCCATGTTGCGGGAACAGTTTGCATAGCCAGTGTGGCGCTACAGCCACACGAGAGTCGTCCACGGCGGCAGCACGGCGGGCCACACACCATTCCGGATCATCCGGCCCCGTGACATCCAGCTGAGACTTGGTCTACTGACTCCCGCCGGTCGTGGCACGGGCTTTGTTGGGCGGCCACAACGCGTCTTTTTGTGTGAGTGTCGTCTGTGCTGTTGTTTTATTATGAGGTCATAACGTCCTATGTAGCCACATTTGCCTCACAGACGCCCACAAGCCACGTTTAAAATAGACTGATAATGGCCAAGACCAGCAACTACGATATCAGTGCCACAATCTTCTGTACATTCTACCGACAGCAACTCATAGGGGGCTGCGGGTGAAATGATTCATACTCGTGTGAACACAAGATTAGAAGCGTGCCATTGCTTGCCCACCCTTTATCAGCGCACAAGGCACACAACCTTTCCTTTCTGTGAGCACGTGTAAAGGTGAGAGAACAAGGCACAGTTGTTCAAAAGGAGACCACATCTTCATCACAACAAAACCTCTCCGGGAATCAAAAGCATGATGCATGGTTAAATGTCGCCTAAACAGCCCACAATATTGACGCAATGCCACGGTGGCGAGTGCCACAGAAGCAACGCGGTCACGTGATCACCACGTGCCAAAACAAAACGCGGTTGGGTGATTCAGAGGACAAACACATAACATTTGGGACTCGTCAGACCATCTCCTCGCCGCCTGCGCAGCGCGTCTGACCCGGTGTCTGCAGCATTCTTAAGTCAGGCGTGGCGGGCGGGAGCTCCACCGCCCCGACTGGCCGGCATTCCGGCATACTAATGACCGGTAGGGAGGGGAGGAGGGGGACCCACAGCCGGAAACCCGCTCGTCCCGCAGCCGCCACGCCCTCGCGGCTCGACGGCAGCCGCTGGCGGCCATTCGCCGGCTCGCTGACCAGGGTCGCGGCGGCAGCAGCCTAATCAGACCTCTCCGATCCCGCCAGATAACGGCAGCCAACGCTGACACCGCGACCGGCAGCTGGGCGAGAGGGGTGGGGCGCTACCACAGCAATGAGACGAATTAGCAATGGTCAAGCGCCATCGCCTGGAGAGGAGAGGGGGGGGGGGGGACGGGGACGGACACAATCCGCTGCTATGTTAAATGTCTGCTGGACAATCGTCACATGTAATCACAAAGAGCCAGCTAAGCAGTCCAGCCAAATACCCCGCAGTGCCGTGGCACATACACCGTCGGCGGGAATCCTGGTTCGCTAACAAAACTGTCCACCAAGGCTGGGGCAGAGGAACAGCCTGCGCATCCCCAACCTCAGCGGGCTTTCGGGTCACCAGCGACCTGCGCTGGCCGTCCACAGCCGATGACAAACACAACCAGAGAGGACCGGTCTCCGCAGCCTCGCTCTGGACAGAGACCCGGCCGAGGGCGCTGCCGGTGCGATGATCACAGGGCCCGCCCGTCTGCTGCCCCGCTTCAAGCCCTCACAGGCCACGCCAACTGACCGCAGTAGGTGTAGATGGCGCCGTGGTCGCAGAAGCGCACGCGCAGGTTGTAGAGCACAGCCGGCTCGTGCAGGTACGACAGGCTGGTCAGGTCGTTCTCGCCGATCAGGATCTCCGGATTCCGCAGCGGCGGCAGTTCAGAGTCGTCCTTGACGGTCAGCTCCAGCTCCTGGCGATTCGAAGCGGGACAGGTGAGGGGTCACGGTCGCACAGGTCAGGGCTACGATGCTGGTCACATCAAGTCGTGGACGCAGTGGGGCACGGGCGCCTCTGTAGTGGACGTAGTGGACCCTCGGCCCACTCGACGCAACACCGCGTCCAAAACAACGCAGTAAGAAGTAAATAAATCGCAACAACAGTCCATGAATTGAACGCATGAAAATCACGGCATAAATCGCACGAACACTCTAGCTAAAAAACAGCACTATATGCTTTGCCCATGTTAACGTACCGCACACGTCAAACCACAAGTCTGAGTCATCTAGTGCAGCTCTGGGCCGAGCGGCGGGGTGTGACGGGGCGGTCCACCGCCGCCACCGCAGTCTGCCGCAGTCGGCAGTCCACCGCCACCGCCCCACTCACCTCCCCGGAGTCCTCCAGCTCCAGTGTCAGCCGGTCCTTCACATAGTCGGCCTTGAGAGTGGCCGCCTTCCACACGGTGGTGGCGTCTCGCACCCAGACGCGGGCGCCCTGCGGGGCGGAGCGTCAGTGTCACACACCGGACCGGACCAGACCAAGCCAGCGGCACCAGCAGACGCGGACGCCGTAAGGGCGGAGGGTCAGTGTAAAACACTGGGCCAGGCCGGGCCGGACCAGCAGCATCAGAAGCACGGTACGGCACCGTCGCCACCACGCAGGGCTGGCAAGCCGTCCACAAAATGTCGGTCTAGACTGAAGCCCTCTATCCTAGGCTATTCCGCACACTGATTATACAGCCTGTAGTCATAATAGGGGCTTCGGGGCTCTTCAACTGCGCAGTCATATAGCGTCCATGCATTTCTGGGCTGTTGCAGATCCTGCAGATGCTTAGCGAGCGCCTAAATCACATATGAAGACATTTCTCATCTGCATTCTTGAGCCATTTTGATACGTTTCCACAAACCAGACATCATGATACCAGCACCGACATAACTCACACGTCCGTCATGGAACTCAGTTAATTGACTCCCCGGTCACGGCAATTGGCTCAAACGGCCACGGTCCAATCGAGCCAGAACATTCCCGCATGTTCGATTATGCCATTGCCGCACAATTTCTGCGTGCGCAGCCATGGGTCTGTCTGGTCTGGGACTCAGTCCTGGCGTGGCCCCTGAACCCGGTGCAGATGGCTCGGCTGCCCGGCCGTCTGTCAGCGGCCGGCTGCCCCCCCCCCCCCCCCCGTAGTGTGCCACACTCCTCTTCGAGCCGGGTTAGCCGCCGCCGCCGCCGCCGCCGCCGCGACCGCCGTACGGACCGTGTCGGCCGAGCGACGGCGCCCTTGGTCCGACCGACCGACCCAGAGCGCCCCCAAAAGGTGAACGGGGAGTGATCGGAGACATCGCGTGGGGCACGCTCAGCCGGCGCTCAGGCACTGCAAACTCGTGAGCACCGCCATCAGAGGCGTGACGGGCGTCCCCCGGCCCGTGACGGCTCCCCACCGCTGACGGCCTCTGGGCCGACACGACAGTAATTCCAGGCGCCAGCACTCAATCCCATTAACGGCGAGACCGGAGTCCGTCGGCCGGCGACCCCTCCCCCACCCGGCACCCCCGCAGACCGCGCACCCACCGATGTTCTTTGTCACCCCGAAAAAGACGGCTCAAAGGCACGAGATCAATGCGTGATGCCCACGTTTCCGGTCTGTGACACTGAAACCCGCTGCAACAGGCTGGCTTCGGTACCCAGCGGTTACATTCCAGCGACCCGAGCCGAGCGCATCGCATCACCTGAAACGCCCATTTTACGACGGCCCACTCGCTCCCGGCGCTATAAACAGCTGATCACGTCGCCCGGCTGCCCGGCAGTTTAGCGGACCATCAGGCGCGCCGTCTGCTCTGCCGGCCCCGCTGCCCCAGGCCGCCAGCTGGCCCGCGGCTGAAGCGCTGACACCGCAAGGTCAAGGCTATCGATCCGGAGGCGGCGCGGCCGACCGCCGCGCTCCTCCGCACCGCACGGCCGGGCCCGCGCCGCCGGCCGGCCGTCGCCCGCACCGGGTCAGCACAGTGCCGCCGGTGCCGATGCGGTCAGTGGTCCTCCGCCGCCAGCGGGATGGCGGGCGTCAATGGGCCCCCGGCGGCCCGTTAGCAGCGCAGCCGCCGCCACATCTCCACACCAAGTCGCCGCAGTCCGGTCCGGACGCCAACCAGGCGGCGTCCAGCGGCGCGACAGAGCGACCGCGGCCGGAATCAGCTCAGACCAACGTCCGGGCCGGACGTGTGGCGTGGAAAAGACATGCGAACCTTGCCGTCTTTGGTCAACTCATTTAAACATTGATCCCTCGGGAAAGTAAGAAATATAATCAGTTTATTACAACAGCCGGTGACGTGACATAATGCTGAAGGCGTACTCATACAGCCGTAGGTCACATTTCGACACAGGGCGACTTCCGGACAAACACGACCAACGTCGGCTGGATTTCACATCCGACGCCAGCGGCTCGGGCACTGCATGAGCACGCACGCGGGCGGGCCCAGACGGCACGGCCGGCGCCGCGAACACGGTCCAATTAACAGCTCGCCTAAGACCTACCAGCGCCGGCACGGGCTAACAGGGATGAGCGGGGGAGGCGGAGGGGGGGGGGGGGCGTCGAATCAATGCAGGCACCCGGGGCGGTCGAAGATCTGAGGCAGACCCAAGATTTCCCAACGGGTGCCCTTTGGTCCGACCGGTCCCTGGTCTCCCAGCAGAAGCCCTCTGGTCCGACCGGTCCTGATCTCCAAGCGGGCGCAATCGGGTCCGACCGGTCCCTGATCTCCAAGCGGACGCAATCTGGTCCGACCGGTCCCTGATCTCCAAGCGGACGCAATCTGGTCCGACCGGTCCCTGATCTCCCAGCAGAAGCCCTCTGGTCCGACCGATCCTTGATCTCCAAGCGGGCGCAATCGGGTCCGACCGGTCCCTGATCTCCAAGCGGGCGCAATCTGGTCCGACCGGTCCCTGATCTCCAAGCGGGCGCAATCCGGTCCGGCCGGTCCCTGATCTCCAAGCGGGCGCAATCCGGTCCGACCGGTCCCTGATCTCCAAGCGGGCGCAATCTGGTCCGACCTGTCCCTGATCTCCCAGCAGAAGCCCTCTGGTCCGACTGGTCCCTGATCTCCAAGCGGACGCAATCTAGTCCGACCGGTCCCTGCTCTCCCAGCAGAGGCCCTCTGGTCCGACCGGTCCCTGATCTCCAGGCGGGTTTCCCTGGTTCGACCGGTCCCTGACCAGCGTCAAGTCTGGCCGCAGGCTCTTCAGGACATGAGACTCTTTCGACCAACCAGTTCCTTGCAAACGACGCGCTTGACACCCGTGTCCGGACGCTGTCCGGTCGGACTTGATCAACGTACCCTGTCCCTCAGCACCAAAGTGGGCGTACGTTTAAAAGTCTCAACGGCACACCGTTGCACCCGGTGTCGGATTCAACGGCTCTCAAACGGTCGTTTTCCTGTGCTAGCTTCAAATTTCCCGCCGCAGGAGGCGCACAGCATGAGTGGCGTGACGCTCGACGGTTCGCGATATTATCACGTGATCTTGCGAGCACGCAGGATGGGTGTGTCGCACAATAAAGCGTCAGTTGCTTGCTATTGAAGCCGGCTGTGCTGCGCCCATGTGGCTGCTCAGACACACCCCATTACATTGACCCAGTGGCGCGTTTGAACGGCCCGATGCGCCGCACCAGAGGGACCTCTGTCAGCTGTCGGCGAATACTAGTGTCGGTCAATCGGGCCCGGCTGGGGCGTCTCGACGGACGGCCGGGCCGACAGTGCGGGCCCGGCCAGAGAGTGTCCCTGGCCAGCCGAGCCCACAGTACGGGCCCGGCCGGGGAGTGTCACTGGCCAGCCGAGCCCACGGTACGGAGTGTCATCGGCCAGCCGAGCCCACAGTACGGGCCCGGCCGGGGAGTGTCACTGGCCAGCCGAGCCCACAGTGCGGGCCCGGCCGGGGAGAATCACTGGCCAGCCGAGCCCACAGTACGGGCCCGGCCAGAGAGTGTCCCTGGCCAGCCGAACCGACAGTGCGGGCCCGGCCGGGGAGTGTCACTGACCAGCCGAGCCCACAGTACGGGCCGGCCGGGGAGTATCACTGGCCAGCCGAGCCCACAGTACGGGCCGGCCGGAGAGTGTCCCTGGCCAGCCGAACCGACAGTGCGGGCCCGGCCGGGGAGTGTCACTGACCAGCCGAGCCCACAGTACGGGCCGGCCGGGGAGTATCACTGGCCAGCCGAGCCCACAGTACGGGCCGGCCGGGGAGTATCACTGGCCAGCCAAGCCCACAGTACGGGCCGGCCGGGGAGTATCACTGGCCAGCCAATCCCACAGTACGGGCCGGCCGGAAAGTGTCACCGGCCAGCCGAGCCGACAGCACGGGCCCAGCCAGAGAGTGTCACTGGCCAACCGAGCCAACAGTGCGGGCCCGGCCGGAGAGTGTCCCTGGCCAGCCGAGCCAACAGTGCGGGCCCGGCCGGAGAGTGTCACTGGCCAGCCGAGCCCACAGTACGGGCCCGGCCGGAGAGTGTCCCTGGCCAGCCAAGCCCACAGTACGGGCCCGGCCGGAGAGTGTCCCTGGCCAGCCGAACCGACAGTGCGGGCCCGGCCGGAGAGTGTCACTGGCCAGCCAAGCCCACAGTGCGGGCCCGGCCGGAGAGTGCAACTGGCCAACCGAGCCAACAGTGCGGGCCCGGCCGGAGAGTGTCACTGGCCAGCCGAGCCAACGGTACGGGCCCGGCCGGAGAGTGTCACTGGCCAACCGAGCCAACAGTGCGGGCCCGGCCGGAGAGTGTCACTGGCCAGCCGAGCCAACAGTACGGGCCCGGCCGGAGAGTGCACTGGCCAACCGAGCCAACAGTACGGGCCCGGCCGGAGAGTGTCCCTGGCCAGCCAAGCCCACAGTACGGGCCCGGCCGGAGAGTGTCACTGGCCAACCGAGCCAACGGTGCGGGCCCGGCCGGAGAGTGTCCCTGGCCAGCCAAGCCCACAGTACGGGCCCGGCCGGAGAGTGTTCCTGGCCAGCCGAGCCAACAGTGCGGGCCCGGCCGGAGAGTGTCACTGGCCAGACGAGCCCACAGTACGGGCCCGGTCGGAAAGTGTGGCCGGACGGCCGAGCCGACGGCACGCCACCTGCATCAGCCAAACCCGTCATCAGCCAAGCCGGCTCTGCCGACCCATTCGTCTCCAGATATACCCGATCTGCGTGGCCACAGCAGACGAGCAAGCCTGACTCGTGTCAACGGAGGCGAGCCGCCGCACCAGTGCGGCCCGTCAGTAGCCGCGCGCGCTAAAGCACGCAGTAGCTAGCCGTCAGTAGCGGGCGCGCGGCGGCCCGCAGTAGCCGCCGGCCCGGACCGGGCCGGCGCGCGGCGACGCTGCCGGCCCACGATCAGCGCATTGTTTCAGGCCTCCGACGGTGAGACCGGCCGAGCCGCCGCGGCCAGGGTCGGCGGCAGCGGCGGCCGGGGTCAGAGATACGACCCGTCAGTGGCCGATGCACGCAATTACGGCCCGTCCCTCTCCACTTACAGTACTGGGGATTGGACGACACGCGCCGGGGGTATCGACCACAGTGACTCATCGGTGGTGACCATTCGACTAGAGCATAACAAAGGGAAACCAATGTCACAGAAAGGTCAAAAGGGCCCGCCTTGCCATCACGGTTAAAAGCATGGAGCTGATTTAGTAAACGAGTGTAGGGCTGTGAGGTCAAAACGGACTTAAGCCAACGAGCAGTGACGACAAAAGAAAGGCGTGGGAAACAGAAAGGGAAGACATGAGAGGAAAAGCGAGAGGAAAGCGAGCAGGAAAGAGCGAGCATTCGCATTTCTCCCATCTCGGATCATGTCGCGGGCCTCCACATGGCAGACGGCACGGCAGGCCGGCGCGTGAAGGCGCGCCGGTTGACACCACCGGGCGCAGCTCGTCACGCCCAGCCGCCGCTGAGCGGCCCGACTCCCCGCTCGGGCAGGACCGGACCGCCGCCCAACCGGCATTGGACGTACAATCGCTCGGCGTCCGTGCCAACAACGCTGTTTGCATAGCGGACGGGGCCATCTGATGCCCGATGCGTGGCACCGCACGACGGGTCGAGGAGAGACGGCGGTATGTCACCGCCCTGGGTCAAGGCGTGTCCCCTCAGCACGGCGGTGGACGAGATGATCAGCACAGTGCCTTCGACACGACCGCCGGAGGAGCGGCTCCAGACAGCCTCGGGGCTGGAGGCTGTGGTCACGTCAGGGCGGCAGAGCACGCAGTCCAGCCCAGGGTGCTGCCGGGCCGGCGTGGGCCGCCCAGGCGCGTGCGCGTGCCGCGGCCCCTGACCGGCTCTGTTGTGGAATGGCTCTGTCGCCCGTTAACACGGAGGTGAGCGGGCGGGACGCTCTGGCGCATGGGGCGCACGAGCGTCACGCCCGGCCGTGGCCCACTCGTCCGGGGCGTGTCGGCAGGAGCGACGGCGGCGAGGCGGGCCCGCCGGACGCCAGCGTCGCGTACACGGCGGGCCCTCCAGCACGGCGGCCCACCGGGCGCTCTCCAGCGACAGCCGAGCAGGGCTGGCCGGCTCCGGAGACGTACGCCCCGGCCGAGCACACCCAGCCCTGTCGTCCCACTGAGCAGGCGCCGGGACCCGGTCCCGCGTTCACAGACAGGCCGCGGCGCTCGGCATCGGCCGGCCCACCCAGGGCCGGCGCACGGGGAAACCTGTGTCGGCAATGGCGTCAGCCAGCCGCCAGGTACGCGCCGTGACCGTGACAGCAGGCAGACGGTAGAGATCGGGCATGGAGACACGAGGAGAAACAACTGCGGACTTATTTTAACGAACCGATCGTTTCATACAAGCGTTCTGCTAAAGGCAATGTTCCACATTTGAAGATAATGAAGCATCAGATATGCTGAAACAAGCTCACTTATGACTATTGATCTACTTTTTAAGTGGAAAAGACTGCTCTAGACAGCACCATTTTCCGTTTAGTAAACATGCTTCTCAATGCGTCATGGTTTGATCACGTCATCGTGCCCTGCACATCATTGATTGAGAGCTCATTGACGGCCGTTATATCTGGAAATCGCGCTCACGAACGCCAGATACGAACGCCTCGACAATTAAAGTTTTCTTGGCCTTGGTAGTCGCATGGTTTATCGAATGGCAGGATTTGGATGACGCATTATGACGTCATGAATGACGAGGTGACTGAAATACAATCCCCGACATGCCTTTCCCCTTTTTCGTGAGCCTGTAGCACAGAAACTAGAAGGGCTTAGATTTAAAAAATGGCAGGATTGTGAACAGCACCGAAAGGTGTTCAAGACCGTTATTTCAGTCCAAAACCTCAAACCAATGTGGGACACTCCTTTTAAATAATGAACACGGTCCACCCTGCAGCTCACTTTTACGGCTCTGGAAATACCTCCGGTCGACCCCGACCTTATCATTCTGGACCGAGCTCCACCACAAAAGGTCGTCGCCGTCAAATACCGCCGGAACGCCCCATCCGACGACCACCGACTGAGACTGGTCCGCCATCGGGCCACAGTGGGCAGGTCGGTCTCCATCGGGACGGCCGGGACAAGCGCGGCCAAACCGGACGGTCTCGCAGATACAACAACCGCTGAGAACGCCGCTGACTGACGGAGCTCACAGAGCGCTAGCAATACTTGCGTACATCCAAGGAGATTCCGAGAGAATCCGGTCCGTTTCTCACGGATATAGCGCGGGGTTTGCGCACCGTGATTGCGTGTGGAGCGAGAACATTCATGAGACCTACACTGACGCTTCCCAAGATTTAACAGCTCTCTCAGTCAGCTGCTAATGGTACCGGAAGAGGTGAGACTGATGCCACTGGTGCAGCGGAGGAAACGGACCTGGCGCCCCTCATCGGTCGTCCTCAGCCGGGCACCAGGTGTCATCGGCTGACCACCGCACGAGCGCCCACTTGCACAGCTCCATGGGCGGAAGCGAAGCCAATTCCCTTTTGCGTGATTCTTGTTATTGATAGTCAACCCTACCCAGCTGCAAAGTTCCGAGTGTTGACAGCTGACATGCCCCTTCCCTACCAGCGCATCTCGAAACCCCGGGCAGGGCACCGGCGCAGCGCCCCCCCCCCCCCCCTCACGGCCTGCCAGCCGGGTCCGACACCAGGCAGCAGCGTCACAGGACTCACACCCTCCCCTTCCCCAGCCGGCGGTCGCATCGCACGAACACGGTAGCGCACCGTCCGGACAATGCAGACTGCACGGGTAATTAAGCACAAAAGTCAGGCGTCAAACAATACAGGTCAGCTCGGCTTATCTAAGAACATGCTTTTTGGACAATATCCTGTCACCACTGACACATTTGAAGGCATCTTTTACTGAGCCGGTCTTGTTTTCCGCCCACCAGCTGCCACAAACTGCATACTTAGTGAGCGTAAAAGATTAGCAGGGGGGGGGGGGGGGGAGAGGAATGAATGTCCTGAAATCAAGTGACCTTTAAACATTGTTACGTGTCCATAAAGATGCGCACATCCAAAACGAACGCTTACAGAGAAGCACACTGAGAGCATGCTGCCCTGGTTTCTCGGGACGGACCGAGCCGGGCGTGTTGTCAGCTCTCCGTCAGGGAGACCAACCCGGCCCACGGCCAGCCGCCGCCACCGGAACAAGGAATCCAGTACTAACTCGCTTTCAGGTACACAGCTCACCTCATCTTTACCCTGCATCCCATACGAACGAGGGCGGCGCCTTCTGTTCTAACCGTTTTCTGACCAGTTACGCAGAAGTGCTAAAAAGATCCTTCATAGCCGTAATGTCATGCGCACACTTCCGCAACACGCGGGGCCCAGCATGCTTTCCCTGCCTGCCAGCACATGGACCGGGTGCCGACACAGCACTCAAATTCAGTGTGGTTCACCTAGCGCCTGGACGCCAGCGGGCACACGGCAAACCGCGACTTGCCGTGTGCGCTAGCCAAAGCACGGTTTCGACCGGAGTGCTGCGTCGGCACCCGTGTGGGCTGGTGTAGTCGGCGCCCCCGCCGGCCAGCACGCTCCACACCGGCCGCGGCGGCCCGCCTCGCTGTGTGACGGCCGCACGGCCACGCTCCATTCATCGGATCCTCGCCAACGCCTGGCAGAGGCACACCCCTGCTGAGTGTGAAAGGTCAGCCTCTCCCCCCGACCACGCCCACAGCGGCCGTACCGATCGGTCGGAAAAGGAATGCCTGCCACCAGTACAGGAAGGCTGGCACCGTTCGATGCGGTCACTATGCTGCAGCCATCAGTCAACCTTTCATCACACGACAACTTCTCGTCCACAGACAGGCAACATTTATGCATAATTCAGGCAATAAGACTGAACCTGTATTCACAGGTGGAAGCCGTTTCACAGCAGCAGGAGGAAGCATTATTCACGGAGGCACCATTCACGGAGACAAATGCTCATGGCTACCGTAATCGGACATGTCCCTTCGTGCCAGCATCTGCAAAACCGGAAATTCGCAGCATCCGGTGACCTGTGAACCTCCTTGGCAATCACAACGTGAGAAGCTGCTACCCCCATGGCGACCATACAGCCGTGCCGCACACCATAAGCCGCTGCAGGTCACACCCGGGACCCAGCGAGCCGCGGCGTGCAGCGGCAGGGCTGCCGGTGCACGCCGGAAAACTTGCAGAGCGCTCAGACACGGGGTGGGAAATCACGACCGGGAGGGTGGCGCACGCCAGCACGATGCAGGCGCTCCGTTCGGGCTGGTGAGGGAGGAGAGAATGCACCGCCAGCCATGAAGTGCTCGCGACGTTAGCAGTGCGGCACCAACACGCTCGAGCTTGTCATTGCACTGGAGGCCCAAGATTTTCCGAACGCTCCACTTTTTGTCTCACACAAGGCAATTATCGTTTCTGACAGCACAATAGGTACGGCGGCATCGCATGAATGCCACCCGCTTCGAGCACTTATTCTCAGCAAGAACTCTCACGCAACAACAGGCCCGGTAAACAAACCGGACGGTTTCCAATTCATCCCGAATGAGGACGCGGCTGGCGGCCGGTCCAGACGCATCAAGAGGGCGGCGCCACACCGCGCCGCTCCCAACAGGCCGTCGCTGGCTGCAGGACGCCGAGCGCCAGCTGCCACCGCTGGGCAGCCCCGCCGACCCCGGCGGCCGAGCTCTGCGGCGCGGCGAAAGCGACGTCGGCCGAGCGGTGACCCGGCGGCGCGGCGGCCGCAGAGGTGCCGCCCCAGGTCGCGCCCGGGTCAGCCGGCCGCACCGGCGGCGCCGAGGTGCCGGCACAGCGGTGACGACAGCCCGGGCCGTCCGGCTCCGCCGCCAGCCCAGCCCAGCGGCAAGGACCGCAGAGGCGCCGCCCCAGGTCGCGCCCGGGTCAGCCGGCCGCACCGGCGGCGCCGAGGTGCCGGTACAGCGGTGACGACAGCCCGGGCCGTCCGGCTCCGCCGCCAGCTCAGCCCAGCGGCAAGGACCGCAGAGGCGCCGCCCCAGGTCGCGCCCGGGTCAGCCGGCCGCACCGGCGACGCCGAGGTGCCGGTACAGCGGTGACGACAGTCCGGGCCGTCCGGCCCAGCCGCAGGCCCAGCCCAACGGCACGGACTGCACTACAGGCTCAGGGGAATCTACCGGCCCGGTGGGTTCCGTCCTGATGGCCAGGATACTGGATATGACGACTGGCGAGTGTTGCGACGACACATATTGGCCGATCGGTACCAGCGAACCGCACGAACACCCACGCGAACGGTCGGAAGGCCACAGTGGTGCAGGACGTCCAGATGTGCTGACGGCCTGCCGAACTCTGCACGCGGCCACGATCTCGAGCCAAGAACGGACGCTGAGCTGGCCTTGCGTGTGGCTACACACACGCCTGGCGACAATGGCAAGTTACTAGCTATCTTCCCGTGACTTCCCAACATTTAAGGGTGCCAAGAACGGCCGCTGAGCTGGCCTTGCGTGTGGCTGCACACACGCCTGGCGACAATGGTAAGTAACTGGCTAGCTTCCCGTGACTTCCCAACATTAAAAGCATCGCAGCAAACGCACCTGATAAACTTCAAAAGACCTCGCTGTCTAGTCCGCGAGCGCAAACTTAAGTCCAAAGCCTCGACAGTTACATGTGTCGCAATGCATGGGCGACGTAACTACGTGCCAAAATTCGAACACCCGACAGGTCGTCCGACAGTGAGCTGGAAAAAAGTTAACGCTCTCCAGATGTGTCGGAATACACTCCGGATGTGTCGGAACACTCCAGCGCCGCCGGCTGACATTCCGACAGCTCCGGCGACCCAGACGGCCATTCCTTCCACATCCTGACCATGTCAGAGGAACCGTGATTCAGTGCTGTTGCTAGAGTAGTTTCGCTAAGTGCCGGAAACTTGCACCCGGGCCTGCGTTCCAGAAATGCTGGCCACGGCCGGGCGGACAGCGTCAGCTCGACGCCGCGAGCGTCTCCGACACAGGGCGAATGGGCCCGCCTCTCCCAGACTGTACCAGCGCTCGCTTCTGATCCACGCCTGCTGAGTGCTTTACACCCGGGCTGCTGCTGTGATTGCGTCGCATGCCGGCGCTAACGGCGGTCAGTCTTCTGCTCGTGATAGCGGAGTCCAAGACTCACGATACGCCACAGCTCAGCTGGATTGCGATGACAATATGTTTCGTGGGTTGGTGATTGGATGTCGAGGGAAACATAGCCTTCTGTGAGGCATGTTCTTCCACATAGATGGAGATGGCAGCATAGGTTTAAAATTCATCTCTGATCTCGACTTTGACTCTGAACGAGCCATCATATCAGGAAGTGGCCTGCACATACTATGGATGGTGCCATGAGTTCGTCGCCCCTTGGAACGACCACCAGGTTGACACGGGAATGACCTGTCGGTCACATCATCGCCATGACTAAAGCGCCGGTAGCGCCGGCCTCGGCCCGGCATGCGTCCCTCTTGCGGGGAGGAGGGTCGGGGTCGGGGTCGGAGTTGGCATTGGGGTTGGGGTCGGCGACCGCCGCCGGGCCCGGGACGGGAGCAGCGCCGGCCGAGACGCAGTTACAGCGCCGCATATTGATCGGAGGCCGATGCTCCGGCCGGTGGCCGAGCCACCGCTCAGGGGACCGCGTCAGGACGGCCGCTGACCGGCGGCCTGACGCGGTGGGCGCCACACCGCTCAGACGACCGCGTCAGGACGGCCGCTGACCGGGGGTCCAACGCGTAGCGCCACACCGCTCAGGGGACCGTGTCAGGAGGACCGCTGACCGGGGGCCCAACGCGTAGCGCCACGCCGCTCAGGGGACCGCGTCAGGACGGCCGCTGACCGGCGGCCTAACGTGGTGAGCGCCAAGCCTAACGCGGTGAGCGCCACACCGCTCAGGGGCCAACCGTCCACCATCGGAAACTGATCAGACGAGAGGGGAGGACGCTGACCGACGATCCAACGCGGTGAGCGCTACACCGCCTGGGGCCGATCGTCCACCATCGGAAACTGATCAGACGAGAGGGGAGGACGCTGACCGACGGTCCAACGCGGTGAGCGCTACACCGCCTGGGGCCGATCGTCCACCATCGGAAACTGATCAGACGAGAGGGGAGGACGCTGACCGGCGGTCTAACGCGGTGAGCGCGACACCGCCTGGAGCCGACCGCCCACTATCCGATTCTGATCAGACGCACGGTGTCCGCCGGTTTAACACAGCGACAGCGATAAGCCGCGGGGATATGCGAGGACCGGGTGTTACCAATCTGCAGCACTCTTAAAACCATTACGGAATTTATTTTGACTTTGACATTATTGAATAGACTTGGGAGACCTCCAGAGTGACTGAATAATTCGGCTATGATCCTCTTCAAAATGCTGTAAACAGCCGTCAGAATTATCCTTCAAAATTCAAAATCCCAAAATCCCTCCCAAAATCCAAGAATCCTCTCCTTCAATTCAGAAATCTCCTTCAAAATCCTGCAAAGGGCCATCAGAATGGCAGTATGACTGAGCGCAAAACAAGCAACTCAACATCGCCGCTCAACAGAGCACAAAGTCTGGCCTCCATGACATTGACGGCTCTCTTCGCCGCCGGGCCAAACAACTGCCGGACAGACGGCACAGAGTCCATCAAATGCCGCCGAGCCTCGGTCTGGGCAGCAGCAGGCGGCAGTCCGGGCCGGGCCCGAGCTGGGCCACTGGCGGGCGACTTACGACCGCGTAACGGCGCCGGTGCACGCGGCCCAGCTGAGATAGGCCGCAGAGCGCGTACCGCTCGCGCAGTACGTCACGCGCGGCCGGCCGCTCCCGTCGGCCCGGCACGTAGTCGCGGATGAGACGCAGGATCATGGCGACGATCAGCGCGCGCCCGAGCGGCGCCCGGCGCCAGCCGGCAGAGCGCCGTCCCGGACGGCGGCGGCGGTGGCGTCCCTGGCCGACTGCAGCTCCCACATCGCGTTCTTCTGGCGAGGTGGCGCACGGCGCTCCTGGCGGACGCGGGCTCTGCCTGTGACGACGGGAGGACACTAGGCAGCCCGTCTCGCGAAACGGACCTCGTTTCTGATAACTAGACGACACTCGGCAGTCCGCAAGGGACGGCTCTGGCCTCTGCTGACTGAGTGACACTCGGCAGTCTGCGGAGGACGGCCCTGGCCTCTGCTGACTGAGTGACACTCGGCAGTCCGCGAGGGACGGCTCTGGCCTCTGCTGACTGAATGACACTCGGCAGTCTGCGGAGGACGGCCCTGGCCTCTGCTGACCGAGTGACACTCGGCAGTCCCGCACGAAACACGGGTGCGGTCGCTGATGACCGTCCGGCGCCAGGCTGTCTCTCCGGACACAGGCACCCGACGACTCTGCAGCACGTCTTCACGCACAGGCCGCCTCGGCCACAGCACCGCCTACTGCTGAGTTGAGTCGGTCGGGCCGGGCCGCCCCTGTCCGGCTTCCCACTCCGCCGGCCAGCTCGCGTTTCGCCGCCACCTAACCGCACGCCGACAAGGTGCCAGTGTCGCCTTTCAGTGGCATCTCGCCGCCGGAATGGCTGCACGCCGACACGCAGCACGGACGTCCACCCTCCTCCAGGACCGCCACCGGTCTGGGCCACAGGCTTCTATCTGGCCTTGACTCCACCACATCAGTTCATCAGTGAAGTTGAGGTGCCTAAGCCCCTGCGCTCACCACCAGACCAGCACAGTCACCAGGTACGCCAGCGAGCCTGAGAGAACTCCTCACAGATCGAGTCCACCGACCAAGTCCGAACTTCGTTGGTGAACCATTATATCTCGGACGTGGCCCATCCCCAGACCAGGAGTATTTGGCTCCACGTTTAACACAGAGCTTGGACCATCATGCCGCAGATCTACCGCCGTGCCTCGATTATTACCACTTGGTGCCACACAGAACCTAGACCAGCCAGTTTAGGTTCCTCGCCTAGCCTAGCACATTTAGCTGTAGGTCCTCTATCGAGGGCCACACAGCGAATTTTCACGGTGATAAAAACCTCACCAAATTACGACATCACTTGCGTGGCTGAATCGTACATGTACTAATGTAGTTGTCATTATATCGCACTGACTGGTGTTGCAGTCTGATAACTACCACATAGGAAGCTTTGGCCTAATTCCTCCACCAAAACCGGGACACCAAGGGCGGGATAAGACGAACAGCACAGGATCTCACTGAGATCCCAGACAACACACGATCAGCTGATGCACCATCTTGCCGCATCAGCCGTCGGGGAAAGGCAGCGCCTGCTTGAGCGTCGGCACCCTACCTGACGCAGCCGGTGGGCCATGCTCCGCTCTCGCTCCTCGCTCGCGCACACCGTTCCGCCGTCACTCGGTCCCCCAGGGTCAGCGCTGGGCAGTGCGGGGACGACCGGTGCCGACCGGTGCTGGCCAGCCACTTCAGCACTGACGCTCTGGGACACCGCGGCGGCAGCGGCGGCCGCGGAGTTACGTCCCGGGACACGAGCCGTCGGCGATATGCTTGTTTACGGCACCGTCCAGTGCCATTCCCCGCATGCAACGACGTTCCTAAAGCCTGCTGTTTGCTCTGGACTGGCCAAACCGGTGACGAAAGTGACGGTTCTGCTCAGCTCACGTTTAGTCATTGGAATCGCCTCTGCCAGCCTGGCGCTCAACGCGCCTGGTCTGATGGACTGGACTGGACTGGTCAGCCTGGTGCGCGCGAGGGGCGCTGGTTCGGTGTCCGGCCCCGCCCCGCCGGCCGCCACCGGCAGTAAACATATGACGCGTGGCTAGCCGGTCCGGGACAGAGGTCACACTGTGGGACGCTGGACGACAGTCTGCACACGCGCGGATCGGAGACAGAGGTCACATTGTGGGACGATGGACGACAGCCTGCACGCGAGCGGATCGGAGACAGAAGTCACATTGTGGGACGCTGGACGACAGCCTGCACACGAGCGGATCGTCCCCCAGGGCGGCAGCCGCCGGCGCCGTGGCCTCCGAGCTGCACGAGGCGTCTCCGGGTCCGGACCAGCGCCCGCTGCCGTCCACATCAGACGCCTGGCCGCCTAGCAGCATTGGACTGGTGGGGCAGAGCTTTGTGCGACGCACGCTCTCCGGGGACAAACTAGTTTGGAATCTTGCGTGGAACTGTTGCCAGAGGTTAGGTGAGTGTGTGGAAAGTGTGAACACAGTAATGTTGGTTGCTGTGGCACAGGTGGCCCACACTACAACATTCCAGACCCCGTGCTAGCTAATGGACGCAAAGAAGAAAAGGGTGATGGAACACATGAACTGTTAACTGATTGCCTGGCATGGTTATGCATGCAACAGGTGTATGGTGGGCAACTCCCAAACACAGCAGAGGGGCTACAATCATGTTTGTGTATGTGAAATAATGATTCCATATAACCCCTATTTTGGAACTGACCAGGACTGATCTGACCTTCATGGACTGAGTATGCAAGCATGAGAAGGGTCACCATAGATGCCACCTCTAAGACAATATGCAGATAAGACGCATACTCTAGGAACATAAAACCTTTTATCTCTGGCAACACTGCCTGACACTTCACAAATTTGTTGCTTCTTGGTTCATGCATGGTCTGCTTCACAATTGAGCTGATGCAGAATCAGTTGTGCAGCAGGTGCAAGTTGATTGCCACAACAGCCAAATTCAATTTAATCATGATCACCACAGTGCTGCTAAGTTTACTTCAGAAATATGGAAGCCACTGTGGGTTTAACTAATGTTACGAAGCTATTGCTCCTCCCCTTCCAAACACCCATTCTCTTAGCATATGGGTCATGTCCTGAATAGTTTGGAAGCCAGATTTGAATAAGCACTGCTAAATTAAAAAACACCATTATATACCAAAACTATATTGGCTGTATTCAGCTGATGTATATATATATAAGCAGTGCTTATTCAAATCTGGCTTCCAAACTATTCAGGACATGACCCATATGCTAAGAGAATGGGTGTTTGGAAGGGGAGGAGCAATAGCTTCATAACATTAGTATATAACATATAATGTAACATATATATATATATATATATATATATATAACATACATATATATATATATATATTAATGTCACATATAATATATATTGCATACCAGGAAAGGAGTATATGCAGACACCCAACTCAGTGGAGGAAAGGAGCAACATATCTAAAAATTTTGGAAACATAGTTGTAGTAGACCATATGGCTGGTTGCATCCTTATTCTATAGTTATAGATTGCATGTCAAAAACTACACAGCCAATTACCTTTGATTAGCCAATCCCCAAAAAAGCACACATTTTTCAGGAGGTAAATCATAGGTAAAAATATGGCTTGTCTACTTCTGGGGTAGTGGGGGGCCCCCAGGCATTTTGGGACATTCCTTGCCATGGACTTCCAGGCAAAGTATTCAATTTCTAACCATGTCAGAGGACCTACACCAAACATCTTTCTCCTCTCATATACTCAACAGTATTTACTGCTTGGACATGCAACTTGAATGAATAAGCAGTTACCAGTTTCAGTGCCTAAAAAATAGAGTGTACTGTTGTCCTGACACCGTATAAGACATATGGGGCACTAACATTTCTAACCCTATTGTTTAGTGGCATACTAAGGATAAGCACATATCCAAAAAGCACTACTTCCAAAAGTTGAATGCAGTATCTGGAAAACAGCCTGTTCACTTTACATTGACATGTAAGGCTGCCTGGCCCAGAATGAAGAAAATGATGCAAGAGCCACAAACACAAAATTTGATAGTTCTGGCCAGGTTATGCCAACTCCTGACAATAACATCAGCTTCTGGCTATGATGTAAAACAACCATGTTTATGACTGATACCTTCACAATTTTGAAGTGCTGAAACTCACTGTCTTATGGCCATCTCATGCTGACTGCAATTCTGTTGAGTTTTCTCTTTCTGAGGATCAAATTTCTTGCAGAATATCATTTCCTGAAATTACCCTAAGACATTGGCTCTATACAATGAACTTGGTGACAGTGCTACAAACACTGGGCACTGATGTTTTGCACACATGTGATACAATTCTTGCTGTAATGTGTCTGCTATACCTTAAACATCTGGCATAACACATGTTTCCACAACTATACTTCTGGTGGTAGGGAAACCATAATACTACACCAATCACAGATTTAGTGTGCAGTAAACACATTACGGATCATCGCACATAGCTATTGAAGAACAGTATATAACGGCCAACTTACTATGCAATAAACTTCTTTCGAGGACATTTTGACAGTGGATCTCTTGCTTCAAGAGGATCTTCGTCAGTTAGTCGCTGGAAACTTAGCTCTCAGCTCAGTTCATTCACTTAGTTTCGAACAGCTCCACCGCGATTGCCACATGTTTTCACCAAGCCTGTTCACGTCGATATCTTGCACTTGCACGAGGATTAGGAGATAAATATGCTCCCTGCTTTCCGAACGGACAAAATATGATAGCTTCCCGCGTACTCTCACGCACACCACACATCCACACGACCGCGATCGCACCACACGTCAGCACACCCCACACCGCTCGCTTCACAACAGAAACGCGAATCGTGAGCAACTTATCATCCGCAAACAGGCACAACCATGAAGTGCTGCAAGAAATGTTAGTATCCAAATGTTCCAATTTTGGGAGTTTAAGAAAAAATCAGTGGATATCAACCTGAATAAACATCTTAAATGATCTACATACATTCACTTTATAGCATCATAGCCGCTTTTATCAACTTAGAATGTCCAAAAATTAATTTATAAGTTTTACCAAGTCGGTTGATGACGTCAGAGACAATGTCTACCTGTTCCGGCATTCTGCCAAATGAAACTGAACATGTGAGCAGCACTGAAGGTCGACTGACAGGCCGCTCAATGTGAAATTGTGATACCATGCATATGTATACGCGATGACGTACGTGCACGCGCGTGGCGCGTGCCGCAATTGCTTTTTAGCGCCTTGGTTTTACATGGATGACCCGAAAAAGCAGCAATCGCCAGAGCCGGCGAACGACAATTTGAGATTGCAGCCGCATCTCGGTAATTATGCGCCGAAGTGGCACGAAATTGGCACGTTTTGATAACGAATTGAACGGGAAATCGCGTAATGTCATTTGTTGGGCTGCGCTTTCCACGTGCCATGCGCAGAGTTGCGGTGAGGACTGATTCAGCCGTTTTTTTATCTTTTTGTACGCTCTGTGCCGTATTATGGCAGCCAGATCCGACGTAGGCATGAATCCAGCATCAAAGCATTAACCAACGTGCCGCCATCAATCCATATAAGCAGCTCAATTTTGTGCGACGCACTGCTGCGTCAGTAATCATCGTGCAAGCCGCAAAAAGCGGCATATCGGAAGTATTGACTGCGAGACGCGTCTGTCGAAACTGCGGTCAGTTTAGCGGCGAAATAAATTTCACCTCACGCGTCGAAATATTGCGTGTTTCATCGTTTTGTACCTTATTCCATTTAGATGTCATCTTGATTTCGTCTTGTTTGTGTGTGCTTGTCTGCAAAACAATTTGTTATGAAAGATGCGCGCCTTGATCGCCGACTGTCGGCGGTATTCTGCTCACCTTCCGTTCATTCATTCTTTGCTGCGGCAGAGGTAAGCTCAGCAGCAAGTGAATGCATTAAAGGGAGTGTTCCACATTTGTACGGGGCTTTTGGTCTGGAAAGTCTATCTTCAAGATAATTCGTTGCAGTTCATAGCCCTGCCCTTCTTAAGACCTAAACCTCTAGTTTCTGAGCTACATGCCCTCGCAGGGGCACCGGCTTTGGCCGGTGTAGGGGACTAGCGCCCCCTCGGGTCCCAGCTCCGGTAACAGGTGGACAGCGCAAGCTGTTCTTCTCAGGGCGTAGCGACCCTGCCGGTACGTGAGCTCCCGCTCCTTGTCCCGTCCGCTCCCCTCCCATTACCCACTTTCCTGCATCCAGCCCACTCGTCGCTCATCATCCTCGTTTTATCGGGGTCGCCGCACCCCCTCGCTCGCGTCCTCGGATTGATCGGATCCTGGTGGTCCCAACACTCCACTTTGGCCAGGATATCCGGGGGCGTGGGGGCCCGTGGGGTCCCACACGGGTCTAGCGGCTTGCCGCTTGCGCTGCGGCTGGGTGCTCCGTGCGGGTCTCCGCTTGGGGCGCCTGGCCGCGCGCAGTGGCTTAGGGGTTAAGGGGCGGCGGCGCTGAAGCACGGTTAGAACGGGGAGCGGGTCTCTCCGGTTACACCTCGCCGTGCGGGAGGTGTCGTTCGCCCTGCATAGCACCGGGGTAGCCGTGGCGGCGACCACCTCCCGATGGAGTGTTGGGCCGTCCCCCAGTTGGGCTCCGTGGTGGGTGGGGAGCCCCGGTGCCGAAAGAAAGCCCCTTTTTGCATGGCATCCTCTAACTTTAAAAACACCCGTCCTCCGAAAGCGGGTCGGACCACGATAACCCAAGGGTGCAGAAAAGGTTCTGCTATCCCCAGACCACGGATCCTCGTCTTCGAAAGTGATGAAATTAGGTTGGCGTTCCTGTCACCATTTCAGAGACGAAATGTCTGCGGCAAATTTGGAAAAATTATGAGATGTGACAAGCTCCGGGATGGAATTTGCTAGTGACTTTGAGGCGAGTCGGACTATGGAAGGAACTGAATTTTCGTACAGTGCTCGAGATGGGGCTGGTAAACGGGAAAAGAACAGTGTCAATGCCAGCGACACCACACAACACCAACAATTCGTCCAGGGGCGTGGTGAACTGTTTTGATCTGCGTGGCGTTGACGAGGAAGAGATCGTGAAGCAGCTTTCGGAATTTGAAGTGACCGCCGCTCGATGGATTCTTGCCAGAAGGGGAGGAGAGTTAGCGCCCACCAACAACCTCATACTCACGTTCAGTCGCCCTGACTTACCGTCCGAGATGCGTGTTGGATACGTCCGCGTGAAAGTTCGTCATTTTGTGCCTAACCCCACGCGGTGCTATCAGTGCCAGCGATTTGGTCACAAAAAACTCAACTGTCGGAACCGCGCAGCGTGTGGCAAATGTGCGTCCCTCGAGCACGTGAGGGAACACTGTACTTCTGACAAACTCCACTGTGTCAACTGCGGCAAGGACCAGGTTCCGCATATGTCGCACGACCGTGCATGCCCAGCCTACGCCAAGGAGAAGGAAATCATATCAATTAAAACTTCTAAAAACGTATCTTTCCGTAAGGCTCGAGAACTTTGTAACGAAACCCACCCAAAAATACCATACGCCTCGAAAGTGAAAGCTTCGTTGCCGCACACTAATGCGATCGAGGAAATGACGGCTGTTCAATTTCTGGAACTTTTGAGGTCATTTGGTATATCAGTTGTACCCTCAGCACGCGCGCTGGACTCGCAGCCCTCCCCACTAACCGAGCAGCCGTTGGCCGCCGTGCTGCTGGCCTCCTCGGCACCGGTTGGACCGCCAACAAAGGACGGTTGGACGACGGTTCGGCGTGGCAGCAGCCCTCGCGCGCCGTCGGGTATTCCTTCGTCTGAGACACCACCAGTCTCATCATCACAGACACCCCTCGCCAGTGCCTGTGGACGTGTGGCAGAGACGATGGAGCGTCAAGAAGCTAACAGGCGCGTCCGCGAAGCCAAGCGAGCGCGTCTGGTTGAGCAAGAGAGGACGAAGGCGATTAACCGGCCGCTGGGGGCGGACCAGGGACGTGCTCCCAGGGAAGAAGCCGGTCCACCGCCCAGACGACGCGTAGAGGCCCCTAGTGGATCATCCGAGGTTCGAAAGCAACCGATGGGCCCTCCTCCTGCGCCGCCATCTAGGGTCACGGCTTCGCCGGCGCCTTCCCCGTCTAGAGTGGGACGCCCGGAAGAGCGTGGCCCTCGCTGGCCTGTCTCGCCCACAGACGGCAGCCCACGTGTTGGGCCCAGAACCCGGCCGGCGTCAGTAGGATCAGACCCCGATGGGTCCTTGCACCCCGTAGCTGGACTGTCTAGGTGTGCTGTGGCCGGCGCAGGCGAGTACTTTTTTCACTTACGATCCAAACACATGCCCTCCCCCCTCCCGTAGGCGTCGATGCCGCGGAGTGATGGGAAGCTAAGGACCGTCCTAAGTTCTGAGCTCCATGACGAATATTTTACAGTGGAACTGTGGGGGCGTCCGAACAAGCTACCAGGATCTCCAACTATGCCTTAACGAGCGGCGTCTGGCGGCGATATGTCTCCAGGAGACAAAACTGGCACCTGACGGCGATTTTGGTCTTTCGGATCATGATGTTTGGCGGAAAGTTTTACCAGCTGACCCTGTTGCGCGTGGTGGCGTTCTCCTGGCCATACACCACAGCATGTCTGCACAAAGGCTGGCTTTAAACACAGAGCTTCAAGCTGTCGCAGCCAGTGTTCTTAAACTGCCATACGATCACCATATGCTCAATCTACTTGCCCCCTGCGACCGGGTTTCCGTCCGCTCACCTGAGACGCCTGGTGGCTCAGCATCCGCCGCCTGTCCTCATATTAGGTGATTTTAACGCTCACCACTCAGCGTGGGGTTGTGTCCAGACAAACACTCGCGGGAAACGCTGCGAAGCCCTCATACATGAAGAATCGCTGTGCCTCTTAAACACGGGCACTCGAACCCATTTTACACTCCCATCGGGACAGGTATCGGCAATCGACTTAAGTCTTTTGAGCTCACAACTGATCAACCATTTTGACTGGTCGGTGGCAGACGATCCAATGGGAAGTGACCACTTTCCCATCTGGATCATGCACCGGGCTGAAGTTTTCCTTGGTTCCCGACTACAGCGCTGGAATTTCAGAATAGCTGACTGGACTGAGTTTTAAACGAGGATCGAGAATTCCCTTACTATGCAACCAGCGAGTGAACCTACGTCAGTAGAGGATTTGACTACATTGATGTTGCGGTCTGCGGAAGGGTGTTTACCGTGAACCTCGGGCTGCCCTCGCCGTCCTCCTGTCCCATTGTGGACGTAGTAGTGCCGAGACGCCATCTGTGCGCGTAAGAGGGTCCTTGAGAAGTTTGACCGTCGGAGCACGACTGAGAATCTAATTGCGTTTTGACGAGCACGAGCGGCTGCTAGACTCACCATACTAGAGGCTAAGCGGGAATCTTGGTGATCGCGCGTCGGCCAGCTTAACTGCCAAACACGTACATCCAATGTATGGGCGCGGATCAAACGCATTGCTGAACAGCACTCGTCTGCACCACACCATGTGCTCCGTGTCAGTGGACACGACATTATACGCCCAGTTGACGTAGGAATTTGTTGTTTATTGGAGTTAAGGGGCGCGCCGACTGCAGTGGTCATTTGGCGCCCATAACGACTTTTGTTTTACCTATCTAATAAGCAGCATAAATGGTTCCAAAGTTGATGTGCTTGAGATATAAAAAGAACTGTTGAGCTCCAAGAAATTTTTAGTTTTCTCCTATCATATCACTGAGGGTAAGGGGCGAGTCATGCTGTCCAAAGTAACGTTGGCGTTCTTCCACGAGGCGCGGACAAGATATAAGGACATGACGAACGGTGAGGACAGTGCCGCATCGATGGCAGATAGGTTTATCGGCTCCCTCCAACATATTGCCGTGGGTTGAGTAAGTATGTCCGATACGTAGTCTGCAGAGGATCACCTCTTCTCCCCTCATGTTGCGGAAACAGGAGAACCGCTGACCCAGCTTAGGTTTTATCTCTTTAAGCTTATTACCTTCCATCTGATCCCAACAACGCTGCCACTTGTTATGCAGGAAGGTTTTTATAGCAGGGTAAAAGTCTCTGGCAGGAATAGAAAGGGAGCGAATACATGGAGCCAGCGCTCCTCGCCTGGCAGCCGCGTCAGCCACCTCATTGCCCGCGATTCCAACGTGACTAGGAACCCAACATAGCATGACTTTATTTCCGGCCTGATCCAACTGAGTCAAACGTATTAAAATGTCCTGTAAAAGGGGACATGACGGATAAAAAATACTTCAAACTCAGAACACTGCTCAGAGCGTCCGTCAAAATGAGATGTAAAGGTTCGTCACCGATTTCAATAAAACATAGTGCCTTAATGATCGCCATGAGCTCCGATGTGAACACCGAAGCATTTGGGGGCAATGAAAACGACCGGATGACGCCACCGCTCACAAAAGCACAGCCTACACTATCAATACGGATAGACAGGTCACCGCATTGCCGGCTACGACAAAAATGCATGGCTACAGTCTTGCTACGTGAAAACCTGAACCCGCTCATAGTACCCCGCTTCTCAACGCGGTCAACAGCTAACTGGAGTTGGCGTTCCATCGATGGTGCTCTTGCTGCACTAGTCCAAATGGTAAAATCATCAACAAAAAGCGCACGACCTACAGACTGTGGAGCCCCCATCCCGATGTCGTTGATCATAACGGCGAACAAAGCTACGCTGAGAACGCCGCCTTGGGGCACACCGTTAACTTGAACATGCCTCTCAGAGAGCGCGTTTCCAACACGGACATGGAAAGAACGGTCAACTAGAAAGTTTTGAAGAAAGGTGCACATATTACCGCGTATACCATACCTGTGTAGCTTGAGAAGGATGCCTGGACGCCATGTGGTGTCATAGGCGCCCTCTATGTCAAAAAACACTGCGCCTATGTGCCTGCTTGCTTTAAATCCCACGCGAATCGCAGTGTCAAGAACTAAAAGATTGTCTACTGTGCTGCGATTCTTTCTAAAACCATACTGGGCGTTTGTAAAAACGCCGTGATGTTCTAAAAACCAAGTTAAGCGGACATTAACCATCTTCTTCATCAACTTAGAGAGCGATGAAGTGAGAGAAATAGGCCTATAGTGTAAAGGATCTAGTCCACTTTTACCCGGTTTCAAAATAGGAACGACTATAGCTTCTCGCCAAGAGGCTGGAAAGTCACCACTGGCCCAAAGCACATTAAATACTGCTAAAAGAGCGCGAAGCACGCAAGGCGACAAATGCTTGAGCATGTCGTTGTGCACAGTGTCCGGACCTTCTGACACACTGCGAAGGTTGACAATCGTCCATTCCAACTCGACCAGGGTGAATGGATCATTATAAGAATGTAGCTCACTCGTTGAAAAATCCTCGGTGGGTTGCTCACATTGCGCTCGGTGCCGCACAAACTGTGGGTTAGTGTTGCCACCTTCGCTGCGGTAGGCTAGCGCCCGGGCAATCTCATTCGCAAGTTCCAACGGACGCGTCACGGCCTGTCCGCTCACACATAGTACCGGAAGAACCATGGATGTAAACTGCCCAGATATGCGTTCAATTCGAGACCAAACCTGTGATGTTGGCGTGAACCGGTTCAACGTACTCACGTAAGCATGCCAGGAAGCACGCCTCGCCTCCCTTACGGTGCGCCGAGCAAAAGCCCTCGCTTTTTTAAAGGCTATGAGGTTTTCTGTACTGCTCCTGGCGTCAAAAGCCCGAAACGCACGTTTACGCGCCCGGATGGCGGCGCTCCGACACTCCTCCGTCCACCACGGAACAGGAGTACGTCGGGGAGCGCCAGACGTGCGTGGGATACAACTATTGGCACACTCTAAAAGTCTTTGAGTAAAATCCTCAATAGAGGGTACGAACGATTCGTCAAGCCGAGTCTCAAATTCGCACAAGTCCGCTTTCTTAAAATTCCAGCGTTGTGGCCTGACACCCAACGCTCCACCTCTCATAAACCGGACCCACACTGGGAAGTGGTCGCTTCCCATGGGGTCATCTCCAACACTCCACTCGAGGTGTTGGACGAGGGGACTGGAGAGGCTTAAGTCTAGCGCTGACGTCTGACCGGATGGCATTGTAAAATGTGTACGAGTTCCTGCGTTTAAAATACATAAGGAAGCACCGTGGATAAAGTTCTCACACAACCTCCCACGAGCATTGGTGACGTCGCACCCCCATACGGTGTGATGCGCATTAAAATCGCCTAGAAAAAGAAGTGGTGGAGGCAGTTCAGCCAGCAGACATCTAAGGTGCGCCAACGGAAAAACAAGGCCCGGTGGAAGGTAAAGTGAACAAACAGTGATGTGACGATGATTGAAATAAAGCCGCGCGGCCACAGCCTGAAGTGTGGACCGCAAGCTTAGCCTCCTCGCTGGCACGCTATGGTAAAATGCCAGGAGGACGCCACCGTGAGCAATGCTCTCCGTCACCACGTCGTTGCGAAACATCACATATCTTTTCAAGGAGCAGAAAATTTCAGGCGCTAGCTTGGTCTCCTGCAGCGCCACGGCTGCAGGAGAGACTCTGCTGAAGACAGCCTCGAGGTCGAGGGCGTTCGTCCTTACTCCTCTACAGTTCCACTGTAAAAACGCCTGTTAAAGGGCGCATTAAAAAAAAATAACTATGAGATGCGAAAAGCTAAAACAAGTCCCGGCTTAAAAGAACTCGGCTGGGCCAGTTGCATGTCCAGACGCCTCAGACTGAGAGCTACGGCTTGACTCCAGAGGGCCGTGCCCCACCCTAGGACGAATTCTTGGGCTCCCTCCGTCAGATGGAGAAGAGGGGCCGGCTGGGGCACGCTTTACGCCAGCGTACCCAGTCCGGGGTGGAGGCGGGGAGGGCCCATCGGTGGGCCTCTACCGGGGTTTGAGGGACCAGCGGGGGCCTCCACCGGCTTCCGTGGCGATGGAGTGCTGTTTCGGGGGACGGGCTCTTTATCTGCCCCGGACAGGAGGCTTGCCGCCTTAGCGCGCTCCAGTTCGGCCAGGCGCGCTCGCTTGGCCTCGCGGGCGCACCTGTCAGCCTCCTGACGCTCCAGCGTCTCTGCCACACGCTCACAGGCACTGGCAAGAGGTGTCTGTAGCAAAGGGACCGATTGGGTCGCAGACGAAGGCACGGCCGGCGGCGCGCGGGGACTCCGACCACGCCGAGCCGTCGTCCAACCGTCGCCCGCTGGTGATCCGGCGCGCACCGAGGAGGCCAGCGATGCGGCGTCCACCGACTGGTCGATCGGCGGAGAGGGAGCTCGGGGTGCCAACTGGGAGTCGGGCGTTCGGACCGAGGGAGCAACCGACAGGCCAAACGACCTCAGAAATGCCACGAACTGAACGACCGTCATGTACTCGATGGCATTACTTTGTGGTAAAGAAGTTTTCACTTTTGACGCATACGATATTTTGGGGTGGCTGTCGTTGTAAAGTTCACAAGCTTCACGAAAAGAGACATTTCTAGAGGTTTTCATCGATATAATCCCTTTTTCTTTCGCGTAGGCCGGACATGTACGGTCGTACGTCGTGTGTGGGATTTGGTCCTTGCCGCAGTTCACGCAGTGGGGTTCAGCAGAGGTGCAAACTTCGCTCGTGTGCTCGAATGACGCACATTGACCATACGCTGGGCGGTTACGACAGTGGAGCTTGGTATGGCCTAATCGCTGGCACTGGTAGCACCGCATGGGGTTAGGCACATAAGGGCGAACCTTCACTCGAGCGCACCCGTCAGACGAGAATCCTGCAAGCGCTCGTCACACCAAACCCTGAGAGCTCCTCGACTCTCTCGTCCTCGGCGACGTCACGAAGATCGAAACAAATGGCTGCGCCCCTGGATGAATTTTTGGTTTTATGTTGTGTTCCTGATATTGACAAGGTCTTTTCATGCTTGCCAGTCTCATCCCGAACAGCAGCCGTAACTTCCTTGGCTGACATGGCCCTGCTTGCCTCCAGACCACTAGCGAACTCTACTTCTATTTTCCCATCCCGGAGCTTGTCACATCTGGTGATTTTCCCAAACCTGTCGCAGCCGTTCCGCCTCTGAAACGGTGAGAGGGAAGCCAGTTTAATCTCTTCACTACCGAAGATCAGGATCCGTGGACCGGGGGCGCAGATTTCTCTCTGCACCCTGGGGCTATCGAGGTCCGCCCCCCTTTCGGAGGACGGGTGTTTTTAGAGGTAGAGGATGCCATGCAAAAAGAAGTTTTCATTTCGGCACCGGGGCTCCCCACCCATCTCGGAACCCGACTGGGGGACGCCCAACACTCCCTCGGGAGGAGGTCACCGCCAGGGCTGCCCCGGTGCTATACGGGGCGAACGACGCCTCCCACACGGCCAGGTGTAACCGGGGAGACCCCTCCCCGTCCTGACCGTGGTTCAGCGCCGCCGCCCCTTGACCCCTTAAGCCGCTGCGCGCGGCCAAGCGCCCCAAGCAGAGACCCGCAAGGAGCACCCAACCGTAACGCGAGCGACAAGCCGCTAGACCCGTGTGGGGCCCCACGGGCCCCCCGCGCCCCCGGATATCCTGGCCAAAGTGGAGTATTGGGACGCGCCGTGACTGACCCGCACGACGCACCCCTCAGCCACCACGATCTGATCAACCCGGGGACGAGGGTGAGAGGCACGGCGACCCCGATAAAACGAGGATCAGGAGTGATGAGTGGGCCGGATGCAGGAAAGTGGGTAATGGGGAGGGAGCGGGCGGGACAAGGAGCAGGAGCTCACGTACCGGCAGGGTCGCTACGCCCTGAGAGGAACAGCTTGCGCTGTCCACCCGTTACCGGAGCTGGGACCCGAGGGGGCGCTAGTCCCCTACACCGGCCAGAGCCGGTGCCCCTGCGGGGAGTTGACGTAGGAAATGAAAGCGCCCGCGCATTCTCCGAACGATGTGGTAGCAGCAATGCCATCCTGCGGTTTACACGTCATCGGATCCGCTCCGGTTCCGCTCCGGTATACACGTCATCGGATCCGGTCGACTTCAGCACGACGGAGCAGTTGCCTTACAACCGACCTTTTGCAATGGCCGAACTAATTTCCGCGATCGGATCGCTGCGCAGCGTGGCAGAGAGTCCGGATCTAGTTCACAACGCCATGCTTAAGCAACTTCCCACTTCAGTAGTTGAGACCCTCTTAGCAGCCTACAACAAGCTCTGGGCGACAGGAGGTTTTCCGGAGTCTTGGCGTGAGCCATATATTGTTCGTATGCTCAAGCCTGGCAAGAGTGCGGCTGGCCCTGCCGACTATCGCCCTATCTCACTAACATAATGCATTTGTAAGTTGATGGAACGTGTGGTAAATGTACGTTTGACGTGGTTTTGGAGCGGTACAACGTTTTCATGGCTGCTCAACATGGATTCAGGAAAAATCGCAGTACCATTGACCATCTTATGGCTCTCGACACGGACATGTCGGATACCGTGTCATGCGGGTATCGCAGGTAACGAGCGTGGTGACGCGGCCGCAAAACGGGCAGCGCGTGCACCTTGCATACCCTTGCCGGCAAGGGACTTTTACCCAGCCATCGCGATCTTTGTAAAGGGGAAATGACATCGCTGCTGGGACGGCATTGTAAGCAACAAGTTAAAGGTGATCAAGCCACAACTGGGTCCATGGCCGTCAAGCTCACGTAAGTTGAGACGCGAAGAAGTAACCCTCAGCAGATTACGAATTGGCCACACGCACTTAACACACAGCTACCTTTTGTGCGGCGGAAAACGGCCTAAATGTCCTCGTTGTGATGCGCTACCCACGGTTCGCCACGTTATTCACTCTTGCCGACAGATCAACGAAGAGCGGGAACTTTACTTCGGACGAGATGCGTCAGGTCTTGCCTTTTCAGACCTTATTGGTGACGATTCTCGCATGCTTGGCACCGGACAGCTGTTTTTATTTTTGAGAAGCGTAAGATTCACAGCCATTTATGCACCTCGGTAAGCACTTAGCTGTTATGGACGCAAAATGGCCCCAGGAGTCGGCGCGCCCTAAGACCCTAATCATCATCAACTGAGCTACATGCACACAAAGGTGTGCAGACTTTTTCGTGTAGACAATTTCAAGGTCACCCAGGCATCTATGAACCCATTATAAAGTCGGGGCAATAAAACGCAAAGTCATTGTAAAGTCATTCACACTCGGTCATTCCGTGGTGAAAGACGCATTCAATGGTGAACGTTTCACAGCGACCGGTGTGCTGGGTTCTGAGATCTGCTGTGCTTTTGCATGCGAAATTTTCCCTTTATGCTGTTTTTAAAATGTCTAATCCAAGTGAGGTCTGGATATTGCCGTAATCTGACTTAACTTATTATGCTGAATCGATTGGTCAACGTTGCAAGGCGATTGGACGAGCTGTTTCTGAGAAAGACCATGTCTTTCTCATGTGCCGGTCTTTTAGACCCGGCTCAAGACCTGCCTCCCGCGAAGGGCACGTAACTTGCGCAAGGGTGACGGGCGCACCGAACGGCTTGGAATTGTCTGGGGCGGGCCATTGCTGTTGTGTTGGACGTCAGTGCGGGCATCGTCTCCCTGTATCACGTGCCTGCGCTAACCACTTAACAGGCGATGTAAAATTGCATATGGGACCTACTGAGCCAAACAGCTACACAATCCAATGCGCCAAATCGAAGTGTTGAGTTTGTATAGTTACCCCCTACTTCAAGTACATGCATGCTGCAAAAGCTGTTTAAATGCTTGTTTTTTCTGCTTTTGACATCTGACTTGTACTGTAATTGTGTACATCAAATTGTTCATAATTCTGTGGCTGGTTATAAGCCTAATGGTAGTGGCAAACTGCACAACATGTAAGTCAAGTAATGACCAATTAACTATCAGAAGTTTTGTACAAATGCATTTGGAACAGGCTGTGCATCTTAGGCACTGTGCAAGTGAATCTAGAATTTTGCTGGTATGGGCATTGATTTTCCAATAGCATTCACATGATTTTGCCATGGAGCAGATCTTATTTTTAAACCCCAGAAGGGTCTTGATAATGGTTTAGGATTTAGATCATGCTAACTACCTTGATTGCATGGTGCTCATAGAGGGAGATTAAGTATGGAAGTCTTATGCCTCTCCTGCCCAGGGCTCCTTCCCTAGATCCTCCCCTTGGTGCATGTATTGGTGTTAGGTCATGGCCAGAGGTCCAGGTAAATGTCGTGTGTAGATAGAGGTGCAGCATACAAGCCATCTCACCAGCTGTTACATTGTGGTCAGGTACCACAATGGTGTAAACAAGTCACCAGAGTCTCATGCACCATTCCAGGCATGTTACTTTTTGGTAGCGTTGTATTAGTCTTGCCATAGAAGATTTGCTAGGCCATCACAACTAATGCTACCTCAGATTACAGCTGCTCTTGTAAGTGGAGATATATTAATGCTGAAGCACTGATTTCCTGGCATCTAGAGAATTTGCATTATATTTAAAATCTTCTTTTCTGGCAATCTAGGTATTGTTCAATGTGTATGTAGCATCTGGCATTATATCTGTGTTTCTAGAGCTAGGGTCAAGATGGCTTCAGTACAGTGGCTTTGGGCCTGGCATTTGACATTGGGCTGACAGAGCTATATGATGGATGCCATAGTTGAAATATAAGCTTATATGTTGACCAAATTGAGGGGCTGACTTTGCCAATCTATTCTTTAATGCAGTAAGTAATCCTTCCCTTGATCCATCTAGGTAAATTTTCAAGAGCTATACAAGTATTTTGTCCACCCTGCGCACTTTCACAACTACCATGCAGTGATGGCTAACTGGGTCTCAGGTAAAAGAGGTGATTTTATGCTTGATTTAGCCCAAGGTCTCTTAACATGGATCTTCCCCACAGATGACACTGGCATGCAGGTAATCAATAGCTGCCATCAGCTTTTGTTTAATGTTTTTTTTATCTATCAGCTATCTCAGCTAGTCCATCCTTTAAATGCATTCACATTTTGTAGTGCCCTATTTTTAGGATTGATGAAAAAGCATTTCTTCATATCTATGGGCCCTGACACTTTCAGCCTGAGGCAGGATCTCTAGGGTTCAGACATGGACAAGTTAAAGAAGGTTTTCAGTGGCAGTGAGGCAAACAATGCTGATACAAGTGATGCCGAGTCGGGAGGAATCATTTCACAGGTTAGTGGGGCTTTGTGCTTTGATGAGTTTTGCTGTACTAGTGCCATACAGTGTCATCAGGTATGTTGTTAGAAGTTGATCAACCATTTATTGTGACTTTATAAGTTGTTGTGTTCAGTTAATGCTATTACAAGAGAAAGATTATAGGATATGAACCAGTAGGTAGATTTACATAGATATAAAATGCTTAGTCAGCCCACTTGGTTAGCCTTAAGCACTGTATGAATGTGAACCAGCTACTTGGGCAATGAAATCCCCAGACCATTCAATATCAGTAGATGTGAATGTTAAATTTGTTAAATTAAATTAAATTTGTTAAACTGAGAGCCTCTGCTAGAACATCAGGCCATCCTCACATGTGCATGATCTGAGATCTGTTTCTGCATGGGACGTGTGTGGGAATGTGCTGATGCATAATATTGGTCTTTTCAGTTTGTGGATACATCCACTTTAAGTTGGAGCACTAGAGTAAAAGGATTTGTAATTTGTTTTGTTGCTGGTGTGGTTTGCTCCATGCTGGGTTGTGCCTTCTTTTGGTTGAAGCATGGCATTGTTATATTTTGCATATTTTACACACTTGGAAACATCGTAGCCTTGATGAGGTGAGATGTGTTTGACATTTCTGTTTGTTTGGTGGACATTTTGTCATTGCATGCCAAACAGTCACTAGTGATTTAGTTGCCTTTGTTTTGAGATAATAAACCATTATTTTGAGGCATTTTTAAAGTATTTGTTTTCATCAGCACTCTTGATTTGTTTACTTCCTCTGGTCTCTGGTACTTCCTTCCTTTCAACTCACTCATCATGACTGTGCTCTGGTTGCTGGTGATGTGTGGGGGTTTTTGCAGCACCTGCTTCCTGATGGGTCCCATGAGACAGCTGAAGAACATGTTTGCCAAGACACGCATGGTCGCCACAGTGGTGATGCTGCTCTCGATTTTGCTGACCATTGTAGCAGCCATTGTGAGTAGCCGGGATCGCAGCTGGTGCCGATGGTTGGGGTGGGCTTACACTAGCAGCCACTGTGAGTAGCTGGGATGGCAGCTGGTGCTGATGGTCGGGGTATCTTACACTAGCAGCCGCAGTGAGTAGCCAGGATGACAGCTGGTGCCAATGGTTGGGGTGGGCTTACACTGGGAGCCGTTGTGAGTAGCCGGGATGGCAGCTGGTGCTGATGGTTGTGGTGGGCTTACACTAGCAGTCACGCTCGAGGAGCCCATCCGCATGTGGTGCGTTGTGGATGGCCTAATGGGGTGCATTACCTTTCCAGGTTTTCTGTTTTTACATCTGTATAGTTTTGCCTGAAGTGCATGATGAATTTGAATAAACAAAAGTGCACGCTCATGCTGGGCGTATTTGTTTCGGTGATGGCATTGTTGCATGCTGCATGTCTGTCCATCCCATGTATATCTAGCTTTTCCGTGATCAAAATGATTCGCTCGCTGATTGGTTTGACGTCTTTCAACAGCTGGATTGGAAGGCACTGGTGCTGCTGTTCTGCATAATCGAGTTTCTGGCGATGACGTGGTACTCGATATCGTATATTCCGTACGCCCGCGACGCCTGCATCAAGTGGTTCGAGTCCTGCCTGGGCTAGAAGACCCACACCGTATTTGCGAAAGTGAAACCTGGGTATGGTAATGTTATCAGGTAACCTTAAATGGCAACCAGATTAATTTTCTTGAGGTGCTTCTTTTGAAGATTTTTGTGTTTTGCGATACAATTACGGTATAAATCCAGATTATAGAATGAGATAGCTCGTTGAATATCAACAAATGCGAAGATTCGCTTTACATATCCTACACCTTTTAGGAAGAAAGTTTGTCAAATCAATGTAAGCCCGTATTTTGTAGTGGCGCCCCAAGTGCGGCGTAGATATACGTAGTTGCTGCAGCTTCCTTTGGATCGACCCTTTGCGAAGGGTATAACGGTGTTCTTTTTTAGCATAAAGGCAGAGGCTAAACGCACGGTCTTTTTTTAGCTCCCTGCGGAAATTTGTTGAGAAGTTGTGGTCTTGATTCGTCTAAAAATGAAGCGCAATTTCCTATCTGGTTGACAAGCCTGCCGCCGCTTCAGAATTGAGAAAACAACGTTTCGGTCCCGAGAGTGTGCGTGCCATTTTCGGATGACGTGTGCAGTAGGTGGGGTTGCCAGGACGCCGGGGCTGCTGTTTTTCTCGTGTATGCACGAAGCTGTCATATAAGGCTATCCTACCAACGCGCAGATGACGTATCGATAGGCTTCTCTCCTTGTGTAGAATTTCCATGTCTGGGTCATGTTTGTATCTCCCAAGCGTGTAACGTGAACGAGACTTCAACAAGCGCAACATGAGCCGTCACGCGGCTCATGGTGGACTGCCGCGAAACTGGGGAAAATCCTGCGTTTGTTATTGGGTAAACGTTGCTTGTTATTGCGATGCCGAGGATTTGCTTTTTCGTCGTGCTCATGCTTACGTGGCTGTAGTGTTGCTGTTTTCGTCGCCATAAAGTGTGCCACAGTACTCGGCCACCGGCCGTGTGACGTCCGTCAAGCATTGGCGCTGTCACTGCGCTGAATTGCCGGCGTCTGTGAACTGGGGACTGACTTTGCCAAAGATTGTCATCGGTTGTCGAGAAAATACATATCCGTCTTGTGTATTCGATCGCTGCGCTTTCGTAGGGCACCGATAGCGGCGGGGGGGGGGGGGGGGGGGGGCAGTAGTACGACGGAGCTCGCCGGCGTGCATCGCGAAGGGCTCGCTCGGTGGCGGCGTCTGCGGCTGCGATATGTCGTACACCGCTGGCGACACCTGAGCCACCCGCTCCAGGCAGCGGTGGTCGACACTGCGAGCCCCCGCTGGCTTCACCTGAGTCGCCCGCTCCTGGCAGCGGTGGTCGACACTGCGAGCCCCGCTGGCGTCACCTGAGCCGCCCGCTCCTGGCAGCGCTGGTCGACACTGGGTGCCCCGCTGGCGTCGCCGTGCGGCCTGCCGCTCCTCAGTCTCCGGCGAGCGGTTCATGACTGGCTTTGCAGTCTTGGTCGAAAGCATTGTCGTTGGGAATGCCTCTGACTGAGAATATTGGTATCCAGGGAATACGCAGTGGCCGCAGACGGCGTGGAGTCGGATCGGCACGTGGCGCGACGTGTGGTGGGTTTAGGCGGGCCTGTGTGAACCTTGGGTGGGCCGGTGTGAAATCAGTCAGCCCAGGACGTGCGCCCGGTCTTGGTTCTAAATTGGTGTTAAGCGAAGCCTGGCGCCGCTGCCAGAAAACTAGCCGAGTGTGTTGATTGTTTCTCGTCTGAAGTGCGACGTGATGTTCTACATAATAGTAATGAGCATTGCACTGCACTGCACTCTCGATGTGCGCGATGGCGTGGCCGAGGGCCGCGGCGCGGGGCGAGCTGGACCGAACGGATCAAATGTAGCTGGGGACCAGCCATACGGGGCTCAAGACAATCAGAGGTGAAAGGACCGCAGCGCGGGGCTGGACAGACCGAGCGGATCAAATGTAGCCGGGGACGAGCCATACGGGGCTCAAGACAATCAGAGGTGAAAGGACCGCAGCGCGGGGCTGGACAGACCGAACGGATCAAATGTAGCCGGGGACCAGCCATACGGGGCTCAAGACAATCAGAGGTGAAAGGACCGCAGCGCGGGGCTGGACAGACCGAACGGATCAAATGTAGCCGGAGACCAGCCATACGGGGCTCAAGACAATCAGAGGTGAAAGGACCGCAGTGCGGGGCTGGACAGACCGAACGGATCAAATGTAGCCGGGGACGAGCCATACGGGGCTCAAGACAATCAGAGGTGAAAGGACCGCAGTGCGGGGCTGGACAGACCGAACGGATCAAATGCAGCCGGGGACCAGCCATACGGGGCTCGAGACAATCAGAGGCGAAAGCGGCCATGGCTTAAACGTTTGCTAGGGTTGTGAATGAGAATGGATTTCCTGAATTTTGCATCCTGAGGTGTCATCCAGCGCAGCACCGACACTTCCCAGTTACCATCTCAGTGGTCATGAACCTGGACAGCGACACACACTTCCGTAGATGAGAAAATATATTATCCCCATATCACAAGGTGTTCTCGTGCATCACAAGCGACAAATAAATGACAACAGACCAGACAACCCCGTCGACAACAATGCGCTTTGGCCCGGGTCGCAAAATACCATAGTTTGGCTACACGGAAAGGTCACGGCTCCTGGCAGCGCCAGCGAACCCCACAGCACACGTTGCACACCGATGGAAGGCATGCCCCCGCCCACGAATACAGGAGGGCGCCAGACGGCGACAGGGCGAGAGCAGATACAGCCAGGAGAAAACCACCAACCAATCGGGGCGAGATAAACAAGCAACACTTGGTCGCAAACGTCACTATGACTACCTGGGTAAATAACGACCACACCCGATGTCGTCAACTTGGTTATTGTTCAGCACCAGACTATGCGGATAACTAATGCAGGTGAGACTAGCGAGGTCGCATACAGCCGCCAAAACACCGTTGTGCGCGGCGGGTGCGCCGATTCGCCGCGGCACTACAGGCGTCGCCTGGAGTCCACCCTTTGAGACGCATGGCATGACAGACAACCCTGCACGGCGCGCGTGGACACGGCAGGCGAAAATCAAACGGCACCCCTGACTAGAACGGCCAACCCATACGGAAGGCGGCCGGTGCCCTCCGCCCGGGCTCGCCCGCGCGCTGGCGGCGGCGCTCGCACACGTGTTGGAGGGCAGACAACAGGAAGCCGAGGGCAGATCGGATGCCGCCGAGCTGCTGGCGGTCAGTTCAAACTCACGTCAAGCGGATCGAGCGGCGGAACGGCCCGGCTCGCGCGGCCGACGTCGCACGGCGTCATCGCGACGCACAGATTGTCGAAACAACAGCGGAACGAAGCGGCGGCCGCCCGGTCACACGGCACGCCGAGAAGACGACGCGGGTCACCCCGGTGTCCCCCACTCACCGGCGTGCGACGGGCCCGGCAAACTGGCGCCGCAGAAAGTGCACGGACCGTACCCGGGCCCGCCTCGCACAAAGCACACTCAGAGCAATATTGTGAGCCGATCGAGCGACATGTATGGAATAATACGCACTACTGCTTGCTCCCTATGACCTGCGCCGCGGTCACCGCTCGACACTTACGACCGGCCATTTCGGCTTCGGTATTCACGGCCGCCATGATAGCGGCTCCACGCACTGCCCGGACCCGGCCGCGCCGCACCCCGACACTCGCTGACGTCCCGCGTCCTGGGGCAGGGCCGCGCGCGCCTACTTCTGCTCTCCAAGCGGCTCGAGGAAGTCGGCGGCGAGCACCGCCTCCACCGCGCGCACAGTCTCGGCCTCGGCGGCGGCGGGCCGGCCGCGGCGCGCGCCGCCCGGCCGCAGCTCGGCCGAGCCGGCCGCGCAGTGACGGCCGCAGCCCAGCGCCACGAAGAACGGGAACAGGTCGGCCGGCGTGCGCACGGTCGTCCTGTGCAGCAGCGGCTGGTGCGGCTCGGCCTGCAGCGGCGCCGGCGGCGAGCCACGGCACTGCGGTAACGGGCGGCGCCGGTTACGCGCCGGCCCCCGTCGGCCAACTGTCGTCGGTCACACACCCCGTGGCACATTGGGGACTCGTTCAACACGGATGGAATCAAATGGACGTTGAACATCTTGTACGGGGAATATCTGACAGGCGCGGTCCTGCGGATACGCGCACCTATCCCGTCGGCGACCAGCACAGTTGACGTAACCCCAGAGACATGCCAGTCGGGCAATACCGCTGGAGCCGCACATACCGGTATGTACCGATTCGTATTCACACGTTTGTGGCCATACCTACACAAGAATACTCCAACCCATGCGCTGCAATAACTACGTCTAAACCACCCGGCACTCGGAATGACTGCGATCTATCACAGTTGTATCCTCCGACACCATGGGGATCGACCAGTCAGTCGCCGTTACCTTGCGCCAAGGCCGGGGCCCACGCTGGTCCGAGGCCTGTTTGACCCGACACCCAGCGCGACCAGCGGCGCCTACCTTGTCCAGCACGAGGTGGGTGAGCCGGGTCACGTGCGGCACGAAGTCGCGCGGCAGCAGCTGGTCCTTGGCCTCGGAGGCGGCCGGCGCTGGCTGCTGGCCGCCGGAGCCGACGAACGCCCACCGGTACCTGGGCCAGCGGCACGTACACGGGCCGTCAGCGCCGGCGCTGGGCACACGGCTGACCGGCCCGCCCGCCGGCCGCCGCCCACGCCACACCAAGCACCAGCATTAGCTCTCGGCCAGCTCCAGCAGAACCATCACGAGACAGGTGAGCATCTGGCAACTCGACGAAACCGGACCGCGCAGACCGCGGCCCCTCAGCTCGCGATTACAAGGGAAAGGGAGATATCACAATTACTCCGCCAGCTCAGCAACGCTGCCATCATCGCCCTGTCCACACATAAGTACGCTTCCCCGGCAACCCCGTGGCTACACCCCGGCTGCCCCCAGGCTGTGACCACTGCGCCTGGTGACCTCAGGTCAGGCTGGCCCCGGATTGTGGCCACTGCGCCTGGCGACCTCAGGTGAGACTGGCCCCGAGCTGTGGCTACTGTACCTGGTGACCTCAGGTCAGGCTGGCCCCTGATTGTGGCCACTGCGCCCAGCGACCTCAGGTCAGGCTGGCCCTGGATTGTGGCCACAGTGCCTGGTGACCTCAGGTCAGGCTGGCCCCTGATTGTGGCCACTGTACCTGGTGACCTCCGGTCAGGCTGGCCCCAGGCTATGGCCACTGTGCCTGGTGACCTCAGATCAGGCCGCCCCGACTGTGTCCACTGTGCCTGGTGACCTCAGGTCAGGCTGGCCCCGGATTGTGCCCAGTGCCTGGTGACCTCAGGTCACGCTGCTCCCGGCCGCGGCGACACTCACATCTGGAACTGCGGTAACCGATGCGCCGGCAGCGTCAGGCACATGTCGAGCAGCTTGCAGGCCTCCAGGTGCAGCTGCAGCCAGCCCGGGTGACTGTTGGCCGCCAGACCGTTGGTGCTGTTCAGCACCCACGACGAGTCGAGCGCCGACATACGCTTGATGTGCTGACTGTCGACAGGCACGCACCGTGGGATCGCACAGACCTCTCCGCGTCCACGGGCGAGGAGGGACGGAGGGAGAGGGGGGGGGGGGGGGGCAGTGTAGCGAGCGACATCGGACGGGGCGTGCTGGGGGGGCGAACGGAGCGCGGACGGCGACCTCCGACCCCGCCGGCGGACGGCAGTGAAAAGGCGCGGCACTGCTCCAACGCCTGTCCTGAGGTCACCACTGTGGGTCTGACCATGGTGCCTCCGCTGCGTCACCCACAACAGGATCACACACGCTGCTGCGACACAAACCACACTCGCGAATTCAGATTTACTATTTCTGCACAACTTTGAATATGCCAACGCATCGCAAGCAGTCAAGTGAACGTTTGCGGAATGGGCCAGGCAAAACATAGAACACAGGCCAGCCAAGTTATACATCACTTAAGTCGGTCCCACATCCATCATGGAATCTGTATCGAGTGGGTCTACATCAAGACGGCAAATTACCTGTCCTTCCTTTGTATTCAGCAGCAATAGAAAGAGACAAAGTTAATTGTTTGGCGGAAATCCCGACCGAAGAGTTGACTGCATGCTGCAGCCGAAACGCTCGTAAACCCAAATATCCCACATGATGTCAGGAGCACCGCAGCACATTGGCAGAGCCCGCCAAAAGACGGAGGGACGTAGCTAACGCCAGTAAATTTTGTACAATTTATTGCGAAGTTAACAAGAACGCCACACTAAGGCCATACCATATAAGCCAGAACAAGATCACCAATCAGGAAGGAAGTATCCGTACTCAAGCAAACGGTACGGGAGGGGGGGGGGGGAGGAGGTCATAACCAGCTGCTGCTTGTGTTCACGGGGATTTTGCTCCTCGGAGCATAATGCGTACGATCTCACAGCAATACACAATTGAACGAAATGATCGTCACCACCACGGTGAAACGATGCCGACCAAACACGCTCAGAAAGCGACCAACAAACCAGTTTAGTACTTGGCTTGCAAACGAGTGAACCGACCGGGCTCACACGATGGACACGTCATTTTCCGTGCATGACCATCGCATGACGACGTCCAGATCGCGCCGGTTACTCCTTACTGCACCACACAGTAGAGCCGCGGTGGAGCTGGCCAGCTCTTGGACGCCTCCCGCCGACAGAGACGCACCTGAACTCCTCGGTCTCCATGCTAAGCTGGTGCTCCATCTGCAGGAACACCTGCACCATCTCGGTGATGATGGACGGCCAGAGCGAGACCACGTGCCGCTGCGACATGCGCAGCAGCAGCACGCGGAAACAGAGCAGCACCGCCGACTGGATGGAGGGCGCCACCTGCGGCAGCCGCAGGCTCTCCGCCAGCTTCTCTGTGTGGCACGCCGCGGCAGGTCAGGTATTGTAGGCCAGCTAGGTGACACTGGACGAGAACAAAGTACCAGTCTTAAGGCCACCCACTTCCTACACTTGTCCAAGACCGTCTCCTACGCATCGACTAAAAAGTTATCTCCCACTCATTGCAGACAGCGCCCAGCGCCAGTACGCAGCGGCACCATTGACAGTGGAGTTACTTAACGTTATTCAGCAGCAGTTTTTTTAAAAAAAAAAATATGCTGCTGGAAGCTAACCTCGGCAAGTTATCCCTACTATTCCAGGAAATTCAAAACCGGTCCAAACTGTCGCACCCGGGGGGCAGCCCGACGGCGCCGCAAGCCGCACCCTGGATCTAGGGCACATGTGACTATCGGTCTCCCCACCTACCCTGGATCTGGGGCACATGTGACTGTCGGTCTCCCCACCTACCCTGGATCTCGGGCAGATGTGACCATCAGTCTCCCCACCTACCCTGGATCCCGGGCAGATGTGACCATCAGTCTCCCCACCTACCCTGGATCTCGGGCAGATGCGGCTGGTACTGGTCCTCGTCTGAGCAGAACACTACGAATGCCAGCCGCTTCAGCAGCTGGGCGCGCAGCTCGTACTCGGCCTCGCGAGACGAGAACAGGTTGAGCGTGCCCGGCTGCGAGACCACCACGCGCGCTGGAACGCCACGCCGCGGTCCGGGCGCGTTAAGCGAGCCATCTCACACGGCGCGTCACACATCGCTACCAGCGGCATCAGCCAATCGCAACTGGCGGCCACAGAAAGAACAGGATTCGCCGGAAGGGCATGAAACCATCGTTACAGAGTACCGAAATCACCAAAGCACAAAAGGCACGATGTTCATGGAAAGTAATTAAGTTAAGAACCTATCGTTTGGTGCCGAGCTGGCAAAGAGCCAAGAAGGCAACAGACTCAAGAAGGCAGCATACGTTATGTACGGCGGTGGGGGCACTGGATACGTGAGGCGACCGAGGGCGATGTGCCATATCATTGTGAGCAGGTCTTGCCAGCGCCCTGCAGACGGGCCGCTGGGATCCGATCCCCGCACTGACCGAGCAGCTCCTTGAACGTGGTCTTGTCGTGCGTCATCATGTTGTCGATGGTGGTGCGCCAGAAGGGCAGGCACTGCTCCTGCATGCTGAAGAAGGCCGGCTCGAGCAGCAGGTCGAAGGCCTCGCGGCGCCAGGCTCGGCGTGAGTACTGGTACTCGGAGAGGGCCGCCAGCAGCTGCGAGCACGCCAGGAACGAGGCGGCGTTCGCCCGGCTGGCGGCGCCGCCCCGAGAGCGGGTCACCACGAGGCACTGCACGGCCGGCGCGACAATCGGCCGCCCGACAGGGTGGCGGCCGGGGCCGACGTCACCGGTCTCGTCGGTGGGGATGCCTAAACACCGCACTCATACACCCCGTCCTCCGCGGCATTATCGACCGCGTGGCTGACTTTCTACACTTGCCACGGAAGCATCACTGGTTGCGGTCACTGGTGATCACTAGTACACTATAGCAGACATATTACTCGGCTCCTCAGTGTGTGTGTGTGTGGGGGGGGGGGGGGGGGGGGGGGGGCAAGCCGGGCGCCAGTGACGCCACTGCTGGCTCACCTGTGGTTCTTCAGGTAGGGCGTCACGTGACACATGACGCCATGAAGCAGCGGCAGCACGCGGTCCTTCTCGTCCGACTGGTACAGCACGTCCAGCAACGGCGCCAGCAGCTCGGCCAGGATCCGCAGCGCCTGCACGCTCCACTGCGCCTCCGGGGCGTGACCTGGCCGGGACCCACCGTCACAGACTGACCTGACCGGGACCCACCGTCACAGGCTGACCTGACCGGGACCCACCGTCACAGACTGACCTGACCTGACCGGAACCCACCGTCATAGACTGACCTGACCTGACCGGGACCCACCGTCACAGACTGAACTGACCGAGACCCACCGTCACAGACTGAACTGGCCGAGACCCACCGTCACAGGCCGACCTGACCGGGACCCACCGTCACAGACTGACCTGATCGGGACCCACCGTCACAGACTGACCTGATCGGGACCCACCGTCACAGACTGACCTGATCGGGACCCACCGTCACAGACTGACCTGACCTGATCGGGACCCACCGTCACAGACTGACCTGACCTGACCTGATCGGAACCCACCGTCACAGACTGACCTGACCGGGACCCATCGTCACAGACTGGGTGCTGCTGACGAAAATGTTCCTTGGGACTTTTGGGGGCGCTAAAATTTCAACGGCCATTGCACCCACGCCCTACCGGGTCTGGGTCCGATGCATTACGCCGTTATACACACAGCCGAGTACAGCTTGAAGCGAACGTATCACACAGCTGCATAAGCTGGCAAAACAGCACTGAGGAGAGTGGGATATCCATGAGTTCGGTATCTACGTCCAAGCTAATTATGGCAGGTTGCCACAAGAAGTCTAATACAGCCCTGCGCAGCACAGAATGTGGCGGTCACCACAGGAGCGCTGCGGGGCGACGGGGCGTTCCTGGCGCGCCTCACCGTTGCTGGGCGGCTTGCCGGGCTCCGGGCTGGCGGCGTAATCGCGGTCGGAGCCGCCGGGAGCGGTGCGCACCGCCAGGTTCCTCCTCAGCCAGGTGGTCTGCTCCAGGCAGGCGCCGGCCACGGCGCTGCACGCTTCCACCAGCTGCCGCGCACGCGCCCAGCCGTCACAGAGAGGGCCGGCGGCCGTGGGGGCGGAGACGGACGGCCGGGGTAGCCCAGGCAACCGTGGTAGTTTGTGAAGCCACGGTGACAAAGAGAAGTGAAGCAATTCACAGAGGGATGTGGGCACAAAACACCGCGACGTAGCATCTTGGCCGTACCCACACATTATGAAGAGCCTTTACATCTTATCAAGTACGGCGCCACAGACATGCCAGAGCCTAATGCCTTCATGACCATTACCTGCACAGCAATAAAATACACAGCGCAACCCCGACCAGACATTTCTCGATGGCAGGATTCATGCCCGCGACGGTGACAGGGCAGCCACCGCAGACACGCGCCACCCGGCAGCCCGCTCACGAGCCTCAGCCGGCCGGCCGCCTACCTTGGCAGCCACATCCTGCAGGTCGCGCTGGTCCTTCTTCTCCGGCAGCGGCGGCGCGCGCTGCACGTACTCGTTGAGCACAGCCAGCAGCAGGAACTGAGCGGGCGGCGCCAGTTGCGGCGCGTCGCGCAGCAGCTGCAGCAGCGACGCCCAGCACTCGGCCAGCAGCGGCGCCGCCACCGAGCGCAGGTAACACAGCAGGAACTGCAGCGCCGCCGTGGGTAGCGATGCCTTCTGGCGGCCGCGGCGCGGGACAACGACGTCAGCACGGCACGCTGGCAAGACGGCAGTGTTTGGCGCCACGACACCTCTCGGGTGAACAACCAATGGCCGACGGTACCGCCGCCTTGGTGCAGATCGCAACCTTTGACATCACACGACCGCAAAACCATAACAATCGTCACTGAAAGTAGAACGAACTGAAATAATACCAATGCATGAGAATTGAGCACGCGCTACCGGCGCACAGCTGAGGGGCTTTACGCGCCACAACTATCCCCCATATATCCGACATCACACAGCGGCTCACTGACGCCGGCCTGCCTTGGCACGCGCCGCGTTACCCGGCTCTGGCTGCGCGCCGACGCCGTTGCCGGCTGGCGGTCGGCCGGGGTGCTCACGTGTGGCACGACGTTGGGCGGCTGGCGGACTACGGAGCGCACCGTCTGCACCAGGCTGTCCATGGGGATGACGCGTATCGACGACACCAGGTCCACCAGGATCAGCTGCGCCTCGCAGAACTCCGGGATACTCTACCGCACCGCCGGCGAAACGGTCACAACCGGCACACACAGGGCGTAGATCAGTCTCTAACCGCCACCCCGACCCCGCACTATGTTGTGCATGGCCATACGCCGGTCGCTGCGTACACACGGCAACGCGATGGCAGCGTTACAACACGCCCGGCGCGTCACACCGTGATCGAGATGCGGTGTAGCCGAGGCTGTGCGCCAGGGTGCGGTGTAGCCCAGGCTGTGCGCCCGGGTGCGGTGTAGCCCGGGCTGTGCGCCCGGGTGCGGTGTAGCCCAGACTGTGCGCCCGGGTGCGGTATAGCCGAGGCTGTGCGCCCGGGTGCGGTGTAGCCCAACTGTGCGCCCGGGTGCGGTGTAGCCGAGGCTGTGCGCCCCGGGGCGGTGTAGCCCAGGCTGTGCGCACGGGTGCGGTGTAGCCCAGACTGTGCGCCCGGGTGCGGTGTAGCCCAGGCTGTGCGCCCGGGTGCAGTGTAGCCGAGGCTGTGCGCCCCGGTGCGGTGTAGCCCAGGCTGTGCGCCCGGGTGCAGTGTAGCCCAGACTGTGCGCCCCGGTGCGGTGTAGCCAGGCTGTGCGCCCGGGTGCGGTGTAGCCCGGGCTGTGCGCCCCGGTGCAGTGTAGCCGAGGCTGTGCGCCCCGGTGCGGTGTAGCCGAGGCTGTGCGCCCGGGTGCGGTGTAGCCCAGGCTGTGCGCCCGGGTGCAGTGTAGCCCAGGCTGTGCGTCCGGGTGCGGTGTAGCCGAGGCTGTGCGCCCGGGTGCGGTGTAGCCGAGGCTGTGCGCCCGGGTGCGGTGTAGCCCAGGCTGTGCGCCCGGGTGCAGTGTAGCCGAGGCTGTGCGTGCGGTGTAGCCCAGACTGTGCGCCCGGGTGCGGTGTAGCCCAGACTGTGCGCCCGGGTGCGGTGTAGCCCAGACTGTGCGCCCGGGTGCAGTGTAGCCGAGGCTGTGCGCCCGGGTGCGGTGTAGCCGAGGCTGTGTGTTCGGGTGCGGTGCAGCCGAGGCTGTGCGCCCGGGTGCGGTGTAGCCCAGACTGTGCCCCCGGGTGCGGTGTAGCCCAGACTGTGCGCCCGGGCGCAGTGTAGCTGAGGCTGTGCGCCCGGGTGCGGTGCAGCCGATGCTGTGCGTCCGGGTGCGGTGTAGCCGAGGCTGTGCGCCCGGGTGCGGTGAAGCTGAGGCTGTGCGTCCGGGTGCGGTGTAGCCGAGGCTGCGCGCCCGGGTGCAGTGTAGCCGAGGCTGTGCGCCCGGGTGCGGTGTGGCCGAGGCTGTGCGCCCGGGTGCAGTGTAGCCGAGGCTGTGCGTCCGGGTGCGGTGTAGCCAAGACTGTGCGTCCGGGTGCGGTGTAGCCGAGGCTGTGCGCCCGGGTGCGGTGTGGCCGAGGCTGTGCGCCCGGGTGCAGTGTAGCCGAGGCTGTGCGTCCGGGTGCGGTGCAGCCGAGGCTGTGCGCCCGGGTGCGGTGTAGCCGAGGCTGTGCGTTCGGGTGCGGTGCAGCCGAGGCTGTGCGTCCGGGTGCGGTGTAGCCGAGGCTGTGCGTTCGGGTGCGGTGCAGCCGAGGCTGTGCGTTCGGGTGCGGTGCAGCCGAGGCTGTGCGTCCGGGTGCGGTGTAGCCGAGGCTGTGCGTTCGGGTGCGGTGCAGCCCAGGCTGTGCGCCCGGGTGCGGTGTAGCCGAGGCTGTGCGCCCGAGTGCGGTGCTGACCTGTTTCTGCTGTCCGCGCAGTCGTCGCTCGTGCCAGGCGGCGGCCACGGCGGCCACGAAGCTGGCCGGGTGGTGGTGCGAGATTGGCGAGAGCAGCTCCAGCACCTGCTGCTTCACCACGCGAGGCACACCTAGGATCCAGGAGCCAGACTCCCTGAGAGGGGACGGGGGACAGAGCGACGTTAAGGGACCAACGTGCGAGGCTGCCCAGTGACGGAGCGCGCCGCCAGGCTCGGCACGCACACCGGACAGTGTCACCGCTCGGCCGACAGGACCAGCAGGCAGGACACGGCGCGTGATGGCCACGCGGCAAGAAGGCTTCGTGCGCATGTGTTGACCGCGGTTGCGCATGGAGTACCGGCGGGTTTCTCACAACAGCTGCAAAGCTACAGACTTTCAGGCGCCCATTACCTGTTGCAGACGTGGCAGGAGGGCGTGGCTGCGACCAGGTCAACAAGCCAGCTAACCTGAGCCTGGTACTGAACCGACCCCATCGTAATGACCCGACCTCACATGCTTGTCACCTACGCGCCGCCGTGCTGACCTGGCGTCGCCGTACCGACCTGGCGCCGCCGTACTGACTCGGCGTCGCCGTACCGACCTGGCGCCGCCGTACTGACTCGGCATCGCCGTACCGACCCGGCGTCGCCGTACCGACCTGGCGCCGCCGTACTGACCTGGCGTCGCCGTTCTGACCCGGCGTCGCCGTACTGACCTGGCGCCGCCGTACCGACCCGGCACCGCCGTACTGACCTGGCGCCGTTGCCAGTGACGGCGTGCCAGAGCGCAGCCGTGCCCACCATGATGCGCGGCAGGCTGTTGAGCAGCAGTCGACGGGCGTTCAGCAGCGACTCGGTGGTCAGCTCGCGGCTCGCCTCGTCCTGCCGGCGCCGCCACAGACGCCGCGTCACCTCGAGGCCGGCGCCACCGGACAGCAGCGCCGTCCCGTGACCCGCAGCAGCAGGAGCTCCAGCGGCACAGTGAGGTCGCCAGTCAGTGCAGCATCACACGCCGGCCCGCCTGGGCACGATTGTGGGCACGCTCTCCGCCAACACGTACCACCACTGGCCCGCACTGACCGTGGCGAGACCCATTGTCAAAGTTACCTGGCATAACGCGCGTAGCTGTGCTGAGACGGTCACACCTTGATGGCCACGAGGCTCTCACTGTTTGATGGGGTTTAAGAGCATTCCCAACGAGGGTCACACGTCGACACACAAGTGAGCCCAGCTTGGAAAATACACCAGCGGAGGGCGTCACCGCGGCGCCGGCCTCGAGCGGCCAGGGCCGGAGCAGCGGCACCAGCCCGGGCGGCGCGGCCGCGGCGTACGGACCTTGAGCGGCGCGGCCGTGGTGAACACGTGCAGCAGGTTGCTGAGCACTTGCGGCGCTGACGTGCCGGCCGAGTAGGTGTGCAGCGCGTCGGCAGCGGCCGCCGACTGCACGCTCGACGTCGCCTTCCCGGGCAGATGGCACGACACACGCTCAGACGCGCGCCCACGCATGCAGCGCCCGCGCCCGCCCACCGGGCCACCCCAGCCAGCCCGTTAGTCATACGCCGTAACCCATACTGGCTCGTGTTGGACTCCACTTCAGCGAGTCGATTTGTGATCCGACCCGAAGAGAGGATTCATTTTCAACTTGGAATTTCGGAAGCCTGGACAATGCAAGCCCAACGCCAGCCCGACCATGCACAATTAGCACGAGTATGAATGGATTCTAACCGCCCATTACAGCACCAATTGCTTTGAATATCTTTAAGATCATGTACCAAATAGTGACCTGTTTGGCTTAAAAAGACCAAAAGTATTATGAGTTCAAGTTTCATATTTATGCACAGTGTGAGCCCACAGCCAGACTAAGGCGGTCTGTTAATACCCCTGCTGGGGTACAAGTATCACACTTATGTTCTGCTCCAACTCACTTAAGCTGCACGCAGAGTAGTGCAATCTTTACTCCAGTAAAACTCGACTGATTCAGCAGTAAATTCTGGTTGTACACAGACACACGGACGTGGTTAGTTCCGAGACGCTGCACATGCTAGCATGATACCCGTACAAATGACAAAACAAGCACAATTCCCCGCCGTGCCGGCGGCTCCAATACCAGTAATCCTCAGCCGTGCCGGCGGCTCCAATACCAGTAATCCTCAGCCGTGCCGGCGGCTCCAATACCAGTAATCCTCAGCCGTGCCGGTGGCTCCAATACCAGTAATCCTCAGCCGTGCCGGCGGCTACAGTACCAGTAATCCCCAGCCGTGCCGGCGGCTACAGTACCAGTTACCATTTCTCCCGCCTTGGCGCATCCTCAGCCGGTGTTAACAGACACGCCCGCCAGCCATTTGTCCACGTCCCTCCAGTCGGGACGACCGCGGCCCTACAACTGAGCATGCCCGACCAGGCCCCCGGCCGGTAGTCCCACCTGCTGGCTGGAGTCGATCATGCAGAAGTGACAGATGACGGTCAGCGACTCCACCAGGTAGACCATGTGGTCAGGAGGCACGCAGGCGCCCGTCGTCAGCCTGTAACGGGGCGGCACTACCTGCCGTTAACCGCACACTGCACCGCGCTCCGCCCTGGCGCTGACGCGGCAGCAGGGGGCCGCCCGGCCCGACCGCACTCCGCACGTCTGTCGATGTCAGGCGGCCGCCCGGCCCGACCGCACACCGCACGTCTGTCGATGTCAGGGGGCCGCCCGGCCCGACCGCACACCGCAAGTCTGTCCATATCAGGCGGCCGTTCGGTCCAACCGCGCAGCGCACATCTATCGACGTCAAGAGGCCGCTCAGTCCTACCGCACACCACACGAATGTCGACGCCGGCGCCACGCCATACACACGTCACATAACGTTTTTTTCTGGGCTCAGGAAGCCTGCTCAAATCACATTTCTTTACACCTGGAAGTGCACCACTTCGCTGCAGACCTTGCGTACAGGCTGGCCTGACTAGCTGCAAGTGATGGCTTCGTCACTAGATCAGCGCGACACGGCAACGGTAAACGGTAAAACCGTAAAACGTCGCTTCAATGAATTCGTACGTGCCGCGAACTTCTGAGGCGTTAACTTGTTCCAAAACTGCATGACCAGCACAAGTCCCGGCTTACCCACCACTCTGAAGGTCGCACAGAGCTAGAGGCTGAGCTTGGCAAGCTGCCAGGTGAAAATCAAGTTCAGCAGATAGCCTCTTGTCGACCGCAAGTGAGTGGTTCCAGGGGCACCACAGTGCACCATATTATGAGATTAAGGACCCTCGGCCATTGATCCTTAGCCTGCCCCTGCGCCGGTGCGCGCTCGTCCTCGCCCTGACCTGTCCTCGGACTCGTAGAGGGCTGCCAGCTGCTCCACGTTCTGCACGACTTGAGTCACCACGGAGGTGACGATGTGTGGCAGCGGGCGGCGGATAAACGGCAGCGACGACGTCACCAACGACAGCCAGTGGTGGTGCAGGTGGCGGGTGTGGTCCTGGAGCGCGACAACGACAAAATATGTTACTCGTTCTGTTCTACTGCATAACAGCAGCGACACAACTGACATCCAGATATAAACGGACTACAGCGTGCAAATTATCGATTAATACCAATAATACTCAGTGTACCAACTGCTTTCAACTCGCGCTCTCCGCCCATCACGATCTACTGATGGGGTTTACCTCCTCTGCAACTGTACCAATACATAAAATATGCATTCGTACCTACTGCACGCTTTGCTGTCAACGCCTGTCGAATAAACAACGTGTCGCGGATAGTAAGCCCACTCCTGGATTTTCATTTCATTCTTCTCGCTGATTTGAGTGGGCAGGACAGTCACTTCCGTGACCGCCCCGCCGTCCACGCATGGCCCACCTGCTTGAGGGCGCCCGTGATGGCGTTGAGCAGCATGGGCTGCGCCGAGATCGGGTGTCCCGGGTAGAACTTGGCCGCCTCGGAGGCGGGTGGCGAGGCGACGCGGCCGGCCGGCTGCGCCGCCGCCTCCACGTCCGTCTTCATCTGGTCCGTCTGGTCCTCGAGGATGAGCAGCGCCAGCACCAGCCTGCCGCCGGACACAGGCGTCAACCGTCAGGGGACGCGGCGCGACCGGAGACAGGTGTCGCAGCGATGAGTCCCGACGTCGGCTGCAGTTCGCGCCAGCGCGAGTTTCGCGCAAATACGGAGTGGTATCCGTTCACCACCCCGGGTTACGGAGTGGTGAGTGCTACTAGTTTCGTCGAAAGCGGTTACACATTGCTGTGTTCGCCTCGAACACGGCGATACTAGCCAATAGGACGACGTCCTCACGGCACAACTTTCCGTTCGAGCAGCTCTGCAAGAGTACCGGAACGCACGACTACATCTAGCTCTTGCATCCAAACCGTTCAGGCCGTAAACCACCTAATTTTCTGTATTTCCATATCGGGGAAGGACGTTTGTCTAAGTGCAGGATGCGAGACCGACGGCAGCCCACAGCCACCCTCGGTCACCTGATAAACTGAATCTGCAGAGGCCCCATCAGTCACCTAAAGAGCTGAATCTGCAGCGTCCCATCAGTCACCTGATGAACTGAATCTGCAGCGTCCTATCAGCCACCTGATGAGCTGAATCTGCAGCGTCCCATCAATCACCTGATGAGCTGAATCTGCAGCGTCCCATCAGTCCCCTGATGGGCTGAATCTGCAGCGTCCCATCAGTCACCTGATGAGCTGAATCTGCAGCGTCCCATCAATCACCTGATGGGCTGAATCTGCAGCGTCCCATCAGTCACCTGATGAGCTGAATCTGCAGCGTCCCATCAATCACCTGATGAGCTGAAGCTGCAGCGTCCCATCAGTCACCTGATGAGCTGAATCTGCAGCGTCCCATCAATCACCTGATGGGCTGAATCTGCAGAGATCCCATCAGTCACCTAAAGAGCTGAATCTGCAGCGTCCTATCAGTCACCTGATGAACTGAATCTGCAGCGTCCTATCAGCCACCTGATGAGCTGAACCTGCAGCGTCCCATCAATCACTTGATGAGCTGAATCTGCAGCGTCCCATCAGTCACCTGATGGGCTGAATCTGCAGCGTCCCATCAGTCACCTGATGAGCTGAATCTGCAGCGTCCCACCAATCACCTGATGGGCTGAATCTGCAGCGTCCCATCAATCACCTGATGAGCTGAATCTGCAGCGTCCCATCAAGCACCTGATGAGCTGAATCTGCAGCGTCCCATCAGTCACCTGATGAGCTGAATCTGCAGCGTCCCATCAATCACCTGATGGGCTGAATCTGCAGCGTCCCATCAGTCACCTGATGAGCTGAATCTGCAGCGTCCCATCAATCACCTGATGGGCTGAATCTGCAGCGTCCCATCAATCACCTGATGGGCTGAATCTGCAGCGTCCCATCAGTCACCTAATAGGCTGAACCTGCAGCGTCCCATCAGTCACCCGATGAGCTGAATCTGCAGCGTCCCATCAGCCACCTGATGAGCTGAATCTGCAGCATCCCATCAGTCACCTGATGAGCTGAATCTGCAGCGTCCCATCAGTCACCTGATGAGCTGAATCTGCAGCGTCCCATCAGTCACCTGATGGGTTGAATCTGCAGCGTCCCATCAGTCACCTGATGGGCTGAATCTGCAGCGTCCCATCAATCACCTGATGAACTGAATCTGCATCATCCTATCAGCCACCTGATGAGCTGAATCTGCAGCGTCCCATCAGTCACCTGATGAGCTGAATCTGCAGCGTCTCGGTGAAGCTGAGAGACGCCGCCTGGCGGCCGGCCTCGGCGCCCTCAGTCGGCGCCGGCGGCCACACCTCGTTGAAGTCCATGATGTCCTCGGTGAGCGTGGTCTCCGCGCGGGGCCCGGCGCGCAGCGAGTGCACCGTCGACAGCAGACAGTTGAGAAGTGTCTTCTGTACCTGCACGGCACGCCGAGACGGACACCAGAAAGGTCAACAGCCAAGTCGGCGGCGCCACGGGAGCAACACCAAACAGCCGAGGGGCTCATGCAGCTGCAGGCGGTGTACCATCTGGACAAGGGCGCAGCGGGTTTGACAGCAGACATGGCAACAGGGTCTTTCTTGGCCGTCTTAAAGTAATCAGCTGCTACGAAATGTCAGGGGCGGGCTACCCTCCGATCACACGGAATCCAGTATCAACGTTGGAGTCACCCAGCGGTTTGTTCACTTGATTCAGCAGAGTGCAGGGAACTACACAACACCATTCGCTGTAGCCTCGTTGGCCGTGGGCAGCGTGGTCTGCCAACAGCGCTTGGACCCGACAAAGGCGCACCGTCGCAGCGCGCCAGACACAACCAGCAGCCAAGAGAGAACGGCCAGAGCGGCGGACTGGGGGTCGCAGCGGACCCGTCAGTGGACCATGCGGACAGCGGCGGCGTCTCGGGTCGGCCTGGCGGCGTTCGAGCTCACCTTACAGCGCTGGAGAAGGTCGGCGAGGTAGGTGGCGAAGCCGCGACCGCTGGACCGCACCACCGTCACCAGCTCGGAGAACATGGAGGTCAGGATCTCGGCCGAGACTATTTGTACCTGGCACAAACGCACACGTCACGATGAGCAAATCACTAAAAAAAAGCTAGCCAACTGTTTGCGGCAACCAGCTACATCAACCTGAATCAAAGCATTATGGAGACTGGCACTAAGATGGCAAAAATGCTCGAGAAGCACAGGGAGCAACAGTTACTAGGCATCCCAAACGCACGAGGCTGGTGTTCCGTGCCGATGGCATAGCCCGGGCCTAGCGCGCTCTGACCTGTCTGTTGGCCTGCAGCTGCTCGGTGCTGACGGCCGACGCCTCCAGATTGGGGTAGTAGCTGCGAACGAACTGCACGCACTGCGACATGACCACTTCGAGCAGCATGGAGCTGCGGTAGGCGGTGAGCGCCTCCGGGTGCGGCTCGCCGCCGAACCGCCGGCCCTGCACCGAGCGCCGATGACACGACAGCAGCAGCTGGATCTGGCGGCGCGGCGGCGGCGGCGGGTCAGCCGCGGCACACGCCGACGACGGTCCAGCCGAGGCGACACAGGGCGCGGGGTTCTGCCCGCGAGCACGAGGACCGCTCACAGCGTCACGTCACACGGGGACCACATCTGGCACGACACAATCGATCCCCAACTGTTCAGAGGACACATCACTGCCAAACGGCAGGTACTCCGGCGTCTCTTCCGGGCGGGTTTAAGGAATTCTCGTCCATCCTGTCTGTCGCCTGCGGTCGGTATGAGATTCCTCCCCTGGCCGTTCGGACCTGTTGCCCGCTGCGTCCGCTCTCGTTCTTTGGCTTCTGCCGCCCGTCCGGCAACACAGGTCGCCCCCTGGCTAATCCTGATGCCCCGGGCAGCCTCCACCGCTCACCTGGTGACTCCTGTTGCCCCGGGCAGCCCTCGCTGCTCACCTGGTGACTCCTGTTGCCCCGGGTAGCCCCTACTACTCACCTAGTGACTCCTGTTGCCCCGAGCAGCTCCCGCTGCACACCTAGTGACTCCTGCTGCCCCGGGCAGCCCCCGATGCTCACCTGGTGACTCCTGCTACCCCGGGCAGCCCCCGCTACTCACCTGGTGACTCCTGTTGTCCCGGGAAGCCCTCACTGCTCACCTGGTGACTCCTGTTGCCCCTGGCAGCCCCCGCTGCTCACCTGGTGACTCCTGTTACCGGCGGTCGGCGCGGAGGAGGAGCAGACGCTGGTGGTGGCTAGGCTGCACAGCGTCAGCCGACAGTCCGTCTCCATCACCGAACGGAGCGTCTGCAGCGCGTACAGGATCCGCCGCGAGTCGCACACCTGAACACCGAAGACACACACGGCCGCACGGTCAGCGAGGCTGGCACAGAGCGCCCCGGTGCTGCACTTACATACTGCCAGGCAAGCACTCGTACACACACCGAGTACGACAATGGTCTCAAAGATGACGGCTCATTGACGGCCGCGTACTGGGACGGTGCTGGTGTTCGTGTGAGAGCGCGCAATTTGCCGGTGCCGCGCAGTCAGCGCCGGTTATCGGCTGGCAGCGCCCGGCGACAGCACGCCGAGGCCGTAAATAATACATCAGCACGCCGAGGCCGTAAGTAATACATCAGCACGCCGAGGCCGTAAGTACATCCCTTGTGGCGCTCCGAGTTACGGCCGCAAGCGGGCGGGTTCGATCCTTTTAACAGCCGCGTTTCAGCTTCCCCGCTACAATGGGAGTGGCAGATCACAATGCCAATGACCAGAGTCGCTTCATGCACCGAGCAACAAGCCAGATCGCGGCGACCAGTGCGGTGCAGGTCCGCAACGAGGCAGAACGACCTGTAGCGACGATCAGAACGCGGAAAAATATTGCGTACGCACATTAAAACCGGTCGCAATAGTTTGAGAAATGAAACACACTTTGCACACGTTGACAAGCAAGTAGCCGCGCCAGAGGCCAGTGACAGTCACGACCATCTTTGCAGCTCGACTCTGCCAAATGAGCCATAACAAATTGTCTGCGCAGTGTGCCCGAGTCGAGATTATGCAGATTATGAGATTATGGAACATCTGAACGCACGTCATGCGCATGTACCTGCACGTCATGCACGTCATGCACGTCATACATCGCACGTCATGTACCTGACAATAGAGGAGCATGAAGGTATGCAGTGGGTGAATCAGCTTCTCTTGGCTTTGCTCCACGTCTTTCTTATCTGTCCATTTAGTTTCCTTGAGATTGCATTTATCGAGCGCGGCATCCACGATCTGGGAAAGAGAACAATAGAGTGGAAAAACAAACTAATCGTAATCATGAGAGTACTATCTACCCCATTTTCGACTAGCAGCTCTTATAGCACAACCACAACACAGACAAACAACGGACGTTGTTTAGATAGAAAAACAGCTTTGCCAGCAACGTCTGCTATGTACAAAGCAGAACGACGTCGAAATCGTTTAATTATGAGAAAACCATCACAAACGTATGGAGACTGGGAAAATATGAATTATTCATGCAACACTGACATTTTTGGCCAGCACACACGATTCAAAATCACAACCCGAGCCCCTCCCCTGTCACGCCGTCCCCCACGCGTGGCGGACCACCCAAGCACCCACACCCGGGTCATGACGCTCCCGCAGACGGCACCCAGCGCTGCTGCCGGCCGTACCTCGCCGACGATGCCGGCTGCCACCGCCACGCTCTCCTCCTGGGCGGCGAACAGGCGTGACAGACCCTCGAACGGTGTCAGCGAGCCGGACTTGTCCGAGTCAGCGAGCTCGGGCCGGCCGGACAGCGCCGAGTCGGCCGAGTCGTGGCTGGCGCGACGCTCGCCGACGAACCGGTGCACCGACGACAGGTCCAGATGGCGCGGCGCCGCCGGCTCTGCAGACTCGCCGTCGGAGTCGCCTACTGCACCCCCCCCGGGGCACGAAGGCCGGGTCAGACGAGGCAGCCACGCCGGTGGACGGCACCGGTCACCAACCACCGGTCAAGAGAGGGGCGGCGCCGGTGGACGGCTCCGGTCGGGAGAGGGGCGGCGCCGCGGGCACCACCGGTCAAGAGAGCGGCGGCGCCGGCGGACGGCTCCGATCGGGAAAGGGGCGGCGCCGCGGGCACCACCGGTCAAGAGAGGGGCGGCGCCGCGGACACCACCGGTCAAGAGGGGCGGCGCCGGCGGACGGCACCGGTCAGGAGAGGGGCTCCGGTGGACATACCAGTCGAGCGAGGGGGGGGGGGGCGCCGACGCACGACCTCGGGTCGCAGCCACGGGCAGACGGACGGACGACAAGAGTGAGTCGAGAGTGTGCAAGTGCGTACAGGTTCCCCGAAATAGGTTTTAATCCAAAGACGTTACTTCGAAGAACGCAACACCAACTGCTTGAAGATTCCGATCTGCACACGTGGTACCAAAGATGACATTAGCTATAACAGACTATGAAACCGTCCTGTCAACGTGACGTCAACTAACCCGGCCGCCATCCCACGCCTGAGCGGCCCACGCCGGGCGGGCCAGCACCTGTGATCGGGTTGACGAACACCGAGATGGGCTGCAGGAGGGCACTGCTGAGTGCGTGCGGCCCGGGCAGCCGGACGGTGCCGGCGCGCGTCTGGGGCGCGCCGCCCGGCCGGCCCAGCGACGTCAGCGCCAGCAGCTTGCGGCCGTCCCCGGGCCGCCGCGCCGGCCGGCCCGGCGACGCCTCGTCCGACACGTGGTAGATGACGTTACCTGTACCCATCGGCCGACGGGGCACGCGTTAGAAGCGATTACGATGCGCAGATAGCGTTGGTATGGGAGGAAGACGGAATTCGTGGTCTAGATGGCCATCGGAGTTAGAGCCTTAGGAACAACCAACGAACATGAGCCAGACAGACAGCACAAAGACAATGCAAATCAATATGCTTATCAGGATAAAGGCATTGCAAAAACACCCAATGCCTCACGGCACGGCACCCAAAAAGACTAAAGGTTAGAACACAGACAGCAAACTTATTTGAAAAATTCATGCAACCAACAAAAAATAGCAGGAACAAAACCGGCCGAGTGACAAAAGACACAATAGCATGAAGGCAAAGCAAAGTACAGAGGGGGGGGGGGGGGGGGACGGGGGAACCGGGGCAGCAGCCGTACCCTCAACAGAGCTGATGGCGTACACGCGGCCCAGGTCGTCAGCGTCGCCGGCGTCGGGCGGCTCAGCGCTGACGTTAATGTGCTGCACGCTGACGCGGGCCGTGCTGGGCGTCAGCAGCAGCAGCAGCAGCGGCTCCATGATCCTGCGGCGGCGCGCACCCACGCGTCAGGCTCGGTGCGGCGACGGCCGCCACGCAGCAGCCCAACACGGGGACAAGCCGGCTCCGAGCGGTCATGGCCAACGACACGGCAGCCGAACAAGCCGGCTCCGAGCGGCCATCGGCCGGCGACACGGCAGCCGAACAAGCCGGCTCCGAGCGGTCGTCGGCCAGCGACACGGCAGCCGAACAAGCCGGCTCCGAGCGGTCATCAGCCAACGACACGGCAGCCGAACAAGCCGGCTCCGAGCGGTCGTCGGCCAGCGACACGGCAGCCAGCATCGCGCGCATCTCCCCGCACAGCGCTCTAGCGCCGCGAAGCTGCAGCCGAACCGGTGCCAAATCTTAACGATGCGGTTTATTGCTGTTGTGACCTGCCGATGCAGGGAAACTCCTTCTAAGGTTTCATAATGCACTGCACATCTGAGGTCACTTAGCATCGACATCTCTCACGCCGAATGCCACGGGGGGGGGGGGGGGGGCAACGAAACTCCTCACCGGACGACGGGATCCAAGTCCGAGCCTCTCAGCCTCGCACACACGACCAAGAGGACGCCCCCCCCCCCCCCCTCCCCTTCTGCAACGAGTGGAGACACGCCAACACCACCGATCCACAGACTGCCGCCAGTATTTGTGCTGTATGGATCGGATACAAAATGTTCAACACGCACAACCGTGTGGAAAGGAGTCACCAGTTCGTTGCATTCACACAAAACACGTCTTAAGTGACGCTAAACGTGCTAAGCGTGCCTACGTGAAGCTATTTTATTGTTGTTCATTGGTGTTTTCGCGCGCGTCGACTGCAGTGGTCATTTTGCGCCCAACCTACCTGAAGCTAAGCTGAACATGCTAGACCTGTCTGAATCAACCATATTTACTCAGACGAAAACAAACCAAGAAATCGAATCGCGCCTCAGCGCGTCCCGTCACGGCGCGGTCGGGGTGTGCGGGTAGTGGGCGCCCCGTCCCGGTGCGGTCGGGTGTGCAGGCGGTGGGCGCACCTGGTGACGTCACCACGCTGGAGGGTGTGCGTCAGCCACGTGCGCGCCACAGAGTGGAGCGGCCCGCTGGGGTCGCGCAGGCTGTCCAGCATCAGCAGCAAGCAGCGGTCAAACGAGCGGCTGATGTGGCGGCGCGCCGACACCTCCCGGCTCAGGTGCCACACGATGGCAAACCGGCTGAACGCGTCCATCCTGCCGATGAGGTCAGGTCGCGTCAGGTCAGGGCAGGACATGGCACGGCAGGGCATGGTAGGGCAGAGCAGAGCAGGGCAGGGCAGGGCACGGCAGGGCAGGGCATGACAGGGCAGGGCAGGGCAGGGCAGGGCAGGGCAGGGCAGGGCAGGGCAGGGCAGAACAGGGCAGGGCAAGGGCGACGGAGACCAGCACACGACTCTAGTGCCACATAATCAAGACCAGCTGAATATTTCAGTACGGTGAAAATGGGACTCGTTCGTGAGACAAGTGCTGCATACTCGGATACAAATCACCAACGGAAATCGCTGCAGCGACCTAACATGGCCGAAGGTCATGAGATGCTCGCTCGACCCCATCTTAGGGCGTCTTTTTTGGGTCACTTTTTGGTGCTCATCTCCGTGTACCCCCCCCCCCCCCCCACACCCCTGTGACCGACGAGGTCGCTTGCTCACCTGACGCTGAGGTCAGCATGAGTCATCTCGGCGGCCAGCTGGTTCTCCACCAGCTGCGCGGGCAGCAGGCTGAGCATCAGCTGCATGAGGTCGACGCAGGGCAGGTGAAGGTCGGGCCGGTCCGGCGACAGTAGCCTCCAGAGGCGCCGCGTCAGCAACTGCCCGACACGGCAGCGCCAGCCACCGTCAGCTCACCGTTTGCCATCGCCATAGCGGAAGCCATACGAACGGGGAACAACAGCACCGTTCAAGTCCATTGGGCGGAATCCAGGGCGCATGATTCAAACGAGGTGTGAGGGTCGAGCTCGACGACACAGAAAAGTGCGCGACCAGTTGGACACTAGATTAGAGACGACAGCTGCAGCAGAAACGAGCCAGACCTCACGCAAACATGCGATATCGACCGAGCGCGGCTAACGCACAAACGGCCCTGGTACGCACTGCCATGACGTAGTAAATGTGTCGGGGCAAAAACGTACACCGCAGCAGCAGCACACGTGCCGGATCCGTTCACAGGTGCGGCGGCGCAGCACGCCCACCTGCGTGACGACCGTGTCCTGGAGCAGGCAGCGGTGCTGCTGGACGGTGAGCAGGGGCCGCACGGCGGCGCTGGCGCCGGGCCGGCCGCCCACCGAGCTGACCAGCGCCACCAGGTCCAGCAGCGTGGAGACGGCGCTCAGCTGGATACCGCACTCGTGCGCCGGCCGCTGCGCCGGCAGGAAACAGGCCACCGCCAGCAGCGAGAGCAGCCAGGCCGGCAGCGACGACACGCCCTCCGACTCTGGACAACGGTACCCAGTCACCGGCAGCCCACTGTGTGCTGGGGCACGGGCCACGGGCGCACGCCACGCTCTCACTGCTCACGCGTACGCCTCGATCATGAGAAAACAGGACCTGGCGCTGCAGGACGCGTGGCAAACACGATTCAGCACAAACGAGCGATGCACGAGCGTGGTAGTGCGGTGGGTTGGTACCAGCTGCAACCCTGATGGTGGCAAGCATGCCAGGCTGCCAGGTGTCCACAGACTCACCCGGTCCATGCTCGGCCGGGCGAGAGGGGAGCAGTGACCAGCGACTCACCGGGCGACGGCGGCGGCTCGTCCGGCTCGTCCAGCGCCGGGAACGAGGAGAGCACCACCAGCAGCTGGCAGGCGCTGCGGAAGGCGGCCGCGTACTGGTCGGCGGCCGGCGCCAGGCGCACTTGGTACGCCTCGGCCTGTCGCAGCGCCGTCCGCACCTGCTCCTGCTGACGACATGGCGGCGCTGAGCGAGTCTCGCTTCTGGCGGCCGGGCTCGCCACATCACACGGACTGACTGAGACACACGGCGCTGACCACCGGCTTGCGACTATTCAGCGATAACTAAATATAAATGTAGACTCCTATCTGGCAGCTTTCCAGCGAAAATAATCCGGAATGAAGCACGGCTATAACGCAAATGCTTAATGAGCAATAAGCCTCCTAAATCCTGTCAGTGACAAGTGACACCTGTAAGCCTCACACAACCCGCGGTAATCGGCTCGTCATGGGGACGGGCCTGTCCCGGCGCCCCGGCACGTGCCTCGCTGGAGGGTGGCGGCCGCAGCTCCGCTGGCTCCGCTCCGGCGCCGGTCACCCAGCGGCCCAGCAGTTGTCGCAGCTCGCCGTCGCGCTGGGCGGCGCAGGCGCGCGCCGGCAGCGCCAGCCGGCGGCGGCACTCGTCCAGCGGCGTGTCGGTCGCCAGCAGCCGGGCGCGCACCAGGCTGGCGAACAGGTCGGCGAACAGGCGCGAGCAGTCGTGCACGGAGCCGGGCGGCGGCGGCGGCGGCGCGCCGGGCGGGCTGCGCGAGCGGCGCACGCCCGGCTGCACCTTGTCCAGCACGGTGCGGCAGATGTCGAGCGAGCACGTGAGGTCGGCCGGCCGCAGCGCGCCCACCGCCTCCGTCAGCGTCACGCTGAGACTCTGCAGCACGCAGCAGACGAGGTCCGGCAGGTGCTCCGTCTGCACCTCGACACTCGTCTCGGTCGAGATGACGTCCAGCAGGAAGACGATGAGCGCGCAGCACTCGGCCACGTCCGGGTCGCCGCCGCCGACGGCCAGCACCGGCCCGCCGTCGGCCGCCGGCGCGTCGACGTCATCGTGGGCAGAACGTACTCGGCGGCAGGCCTCTCCGTACTTGACCTGGCGCAAGGAAAACCGGCCACGGCCCGTGTCAGCACCGGTGCGTGCGGTCTATCACCGCAGTTGTCCGTAATGTTGCAATATCCCAGATAACGCTAAAATGCTCAGAAAATGCCCAGACTAGCTGCCAACAATCTCGGCGCTGACGAAAGCCCCGGGTGATACAGTGGACGTCATACTGGATACATTTAAATGTATCTTAACCAGTTCCCAGCTATCATCACCGTAAAACCGACACCCAAACATAGGCCGTCGCTAACCGCCCACCTTCATGTAGTCCCAGACGTAATGGGGTTCAAGGGCGCCGAACAGCAGGTTGGCCGTCTTGACCAGGTCCTGCTGCTGCTTGTTGCCGTCGCTGCTCTGGCTCGAGCGGGAGCTAGAGTCGGCCGGGCGGCGCGTCGACGGCGAGGCCGCTGAGCCCGCCGACTGGTAGTTGTGGTACAGCGCCCTGCAGCATCGCCCGACGCCGCGCCGTCAGTGCGACGACGGCAGGGGTGACGACCGATGGTCGGGCTTCGCAGCGCCGAGCCACGCGACAGCACACCTCAGACACCGTACGGCATGTGAGAGCCTGGTTAGAGCGCGACAGCATTTTCAGTCAAAAGTCAACTCGCATACCACCCAGCAACATCCTTGATGGAACGCTTAGACACTTGCAAACAGCCATCTCCACCTGCATCGTGGGACAACTTCTCCGATGGCGGGTTACCGTCCGTCTGCGGCCGTTACCTGACGGCGGGTTAACATCCGTCTGCGGCCGTTACCTGACGGCGGGTTACCGTCCGTCTGCGGCCGTTACCTGAGCACTTCGATCATGACGTAGTCGAGGAGGGGCGGCCCGATCTCGGCTTTGTCCAGCAGCGATATAATGAGCCGGTACGGCCGAACGTCTGGGCTGGCCGACACAGAGCTGGTCCACAGGCAGTTCTGGCCGCATACAAACAACAGAGATGGTTCACAGACAGTTCTGGCCGCATACAAACAACAGAGATGGTTCACAGGCAGTTCTGGCCGCATATAAACAACATAGATGGTTCACAGGCAGTTCTGGCCGCACACAAACGACAGAGATGGTCCACAGGCATTTCTGGCCACACAGACAACAGAGCTGGTCCAGGCAGTTCTGGCCGCACACAAACAGAAATGGTTCACAGGCAGTTCTGGCCGCACATAAACAACGGAGATGGAACACAGACAACAATGACCACACAAATGCACACAGAGCTAGTGCCGCACGCGCACGCACGCACGCACGCACGCACGCACGCACACACGCACGCACACACACACACACACACACACACACACACACACACACACACACACACACGCCCGCCCGCCCGCGCGCGCACGCACGCACGCACGCACGCTCGCACGCACGCACGCACGCACGCACGCACGCACGCACGCACGCACGCACGCACACACAGCGACATGGCCAGGAGACAGCAGGCAGACGGGGTGCGGGCGGTGCGACACGACGGCGGCTAAGCGCCATCCACCATCGGTAAACACACCCAATGACATCGTTTAAAAAAAGATGAGCACTAGAAACTCGATACTCCTATAGCTCGGCCGTGTGTCCCCTTCTGCCCGCTTTCAGCTGGCGGGGCTGACGTCACGAGCCGGCTGGGCGGGGGTGGCGTCCCCACCCGGCCGGCCGGGCGGGCGGGCGGGTGGCGACGGCTCACCGTGATAGCATCGATGGCCAGCGGCCGGGAGTAGGCGTCGAAGTAGGCGGTGCCCTGCTCGCCGGACGCGGCCGAGGTGACGCTCTCGGTGCGCTTCACCACCGGGTTCTCCGAGGGCAGCACGCTGACGTCCACCTCGGAGCCGAGCAGCCACGAGTACAGGCGCCTGCCGGGCCGCACGGCCGGGTCAGCCGGAGGTCACCGGGTGCCGACGGCAGCCGCTCGCCACCTCAGCCAGAGGTCAACGGGTCCCGGACCACAGCCGCTCGCCGTGTCAGCCAGAGGGCAACGGGTTCCGGACCACAGCCGCCCGCCGGGTCAGCCAGAGGTCAACGGGTCCCGGACCGCAGCCGCCCGCCGGGTTAGCCGGATACCGGCCACGGTCGATGACGCAGGCACGCACAAGATACGCCGGGGGTATCCGACTGCCACTAAGCCCGGCAGTTTCAAGAAACGTCAGCACAGTAACGCCATCAGCAAAACCGCACCTAGTGATGGACATGCCTCAGGACAGGGTGACAGTTACGGCTGAGGGAGATGTTTCGAAACAACAGCAACTGTATACATGTATCCCCATGAGACGGTGCAGCCGGATCTGAGCAGTGCGCACCCGCAGTACCTGTTGAGTGACATGTCCCGGCGCAGCAGGACGGCCACGGCCGCCGTCACCAGCCGCACCAGATCGGAGCGGATCAGCTGACTGTTGTGCATCGGGAAGGCGGCCAGCAGCAGGTCGAGCGTGAACCGCTGCACCAGCACGCTCGAGTCCTGGACGGCTGCGCACAGCGCCCCCACCTGGCCGAGCACCGGCGCGACGCACAGTCAGCGGCGTCAGGCCGCGGCGCGCGCCACCAGACGGCGGCGAACGCCCACCGCACCTCGAAAGACATGAAGCCGAGCGAAGGGTCGTGGAGTGGAGTGAAGTGAAGTGGGGAAGTGGAACGGATGAGGATGTCGAGATCTTTCCCATTTAGCCGCACGAGTCAGAATCTAACAGCCTGTCGTCGGTCTCGGAAGCCGGTAAAATCAGCAAGCCATCGCGGCGGCTGGTGACACCCACGTCTCAATACACTCACTAATTTTAACTGCTACGGTTACGATGAGATGCACCGTTGACAAGCTTTGTCAGCTCGAAATCCGTCAAAAAAGCATGATCCGCCGCAGATCTTTTTCAAACCACTCGCTTTGCACGATGAAAAATTGGCGTTTAGCCTTCAAAAGATGTTCTGATGCTCAGTTAGGCGGCAGATAGGCTGCCGGGAGACTGACGGTGACGTCCAGGTCGGTGCCCATGATGAACAGCTGGTCCTCCATGCTAAGCTTCTTGTTGAACTTCATGAGTGTGAAGCTGATGGCCGGCAGGCGAATGGCCGGGTTGCAGAGCACGCAGTCCCAGAGGCAGCCGAAGAAGAAGTCCGTTTCAGCGCCCTCGGCCACCCGCTGTATCAGCGCCGCCGTCCTGCGCGCCACGACCATCGGACAGCCGTGACGCAGACGAACCCTCGCCACGCACGCCTGCCTGCGTTTGGCGCACGTTCGCGTCCGAAAGGCCGACCGGCCGCATCACTGTTATCAGAGGCACGCTACCACAGCCACAGTCGTTATCAAGATCAGGCAGGCTCACAGACGAGCGCAGCGCAGGTGTTCCATGCCTTCAGCTCGCCACAAACGCCTCGGCCGGGCAGCAGGCCACACACCTGGCGCGGCGCCTGACTCACCTGTCGAAGTAGTCGGAGCCCTCGTCCAGGCCGGGCAGGATACCGCTGAGGAAGCCGCGCAGGCCGGGCCGCAGGCGGCGGCCCAGCGGCACGAAATGCGTCTCGTAGATGGTGAGCAGGGCGGGCCGTACGTTCATGGCGGCGTGTCCGAACAGCGGGAACAGACCTGCGCGGTCCGACGCCACGTACGCCGGTCAGGGACAACACCCGCCACAGAGTCAGCACACCGGCCACAAGGTCAGCAAACCGGCCACGGGATCAGCACACCGGCCACGGGGTCAGCACACCGGCCACGGGGTCAGCACACCCGCCACGGGACGCCACCCGTAAGGAATGCAAGGCATTATAGAAGAGATAACGTAAGGAAATCCAATTACGCGTGCACCATATGAAAACTTTGACTGGCTTGTGCTTCCAGACCTGCTTACAGACCAACAGCACACTACCGACGCTATGCAGATTTCCATCTGCACGAACCTATGCACAAGACCAGACCACAACAGCCCGCGTGTGCGTGGCAGGGCGAGCAAGAGCCAGCCTCCGCACTTAGGTCGAGACACGTAGTAAGGATAGCATGCGCTCTGATCCATTTCGGCCACAACTCCAAACGGCGGACCTGAATCGGGCATGACGTCTTTGTCGCTACAAGACACCGATGCAGGCCGATCAAGCAACATGCGCACCCGCAATATACAAGCGGCGCTTGGAACAATCAAATGAATGCGTCGCCTGCCAGCTGAGCCCGGTCAATACTGCGCCCGTACACGATGATACGGGTCCACCGCTGATCAACCAACCACGGTAACATGAAACCAACCACATATGGCTGCTGGGTAAGGACACTTAAGTTTTGTCATGCCAATGGCCGTCGCCAGCCGTAAGCCAGCGTGAGCAGTCGCTCTGTGGGGACCGGGCTCCAAACGCCTCCGCGGCGCCGCCGCATCGGCGCGTCAGTGACAGCCGTGCCGCAGATGGGCACGCGCTCCGGCAGCTGCCGTTCCAGACGTAAACAGGGCGCGGGCGTGGGACCGCAGCTCCACTGGCGCCCGGCACAGCTGGCACACGCGACCGGCGGCGCGCGCGCAGCTGGCCGCGGCCGGCGCTCCGGCTGCCGGGCATGTACGGCGCCAGGCTGTCCGCAGAGGGGCGGGCGGGCTAGTATTGAATCATGTGGCTATCGGATACGCAGTCATGCCGCGCGTGAGTGGAGTAGTCTGATGCAGACCTGTATTCATTTATTGGCGCATGGCTGCAAGATGACAGCGCTCCTCCGGCCGAGCGCCAGAGAAAGACCGGGCAGCGACCCTATTTTCGATCCGGGATAACCATTACCAGACTTTGCCCTCAGCAACCGATCAGTCGGCCTTGGCCGCCAGTTTGAGCATGAATGACATCGTGTTTAGCCACATTCAAGACCGTGAGAGACGGCCAACAGACGCCGTCACAGTGACGCGTGCAGTGCCCTTGGCAACCAGGCCATGCTGGTCTGAGACCGTGGGCTCCCCGCCACACCTCCCCGCGCCGGGGAGGCAGCGACGACGGGGGGGGGGGGATCCCACATATCCGACCGACGACGGGAAGAGAACCAGCCCACCGCCGGCCAACGGGAGGGGGCGGGGACAGACCGACGGATGGGGGAGGCACTTGGTGCCGTCAGCACTGACCGGCGCTGTAGATGAAGAGCTCCTGGCTGAGCCGGTTGGTGCCCATGCACTTGAACATGATGTCGTAGCACTCGAGCGCCTTCAGATGGACGCCGCTGGGCAGCGCCGGATGCATGCACTGCGCCAGCCGCTTACTGATGACGATGCGGCTCGGGATCACTGGGTACTTGATGTTGGAGACCAGCACCTGGCGCCGCCCGGCACAGTTACGCTCGTGCCATGACACGAGGTCTGATGACTTGGTTTTTTTTTGGGGGGGGGGGGGGCGCATCGACTGCAGGATGTCATACCGCACCAGGCACGAGGCCCGACCGGCCGCACCTGGCCTGTGGCGCGAGACGAGACCGGTGACGGTCGTAGCGGCGCCAGCAGCTACCCACACACACGGTTTACGGAACGTGCCAAATCACACTAATATACATGATTTTGTAAGAACGCAATGTCAGCTTCGATGTGTTGCTACTGTTCTACTTTATCAGCGGGCTAAAAACGTTCATAAAAGACCACAGGCACATTCTATCCTTTTTCATTCAATAGACAGCTATAACCTGTTACCAAAGAGCGCACGCGCTTTTCGCTTTATTGCTATCAAAAGAAGCATTAGTGACCCCGAAACTTCACTTTCTTACTTTAACGCAACGCGTTAAAACGGCGGTCGGGCTGACCAACCTTGTTGAGCTTTCCCAGGGCCGAAATGAGATCCGCCCACTCGCTGGTGTACTCGAAACTCTTGAGCGCCTTGTCGACCGCCGCGATGTACTGGCGGTACTTCGAGTCGGCGCGCAGCTCGTACTCCTCCAGCGTGACCGAGGCCATGGCGGCAGGATACCGCGGCGGCTCCACTCCTCAGAACAGGCCAGCCGCCGGCCGCCGCCGCATCAGCGCTGCGGTATGCGCGGGGTCGTCAGGGAGCCGTCGCGGCCGCACACGCAGGCCAGCCGCCGGCCGCCGCCGCATCAGCGCTGCGGCATGCGCGGGGTCGTGCACCGCGTATGCACGTCAAGGGGCCGACGCGATCGCGTGCACGTGGGGCGGCTCGCGCTGGTGCTCATGGCACGAAATGGGGTACAATGTCTACGGAAAATAGCCAGGTCACAATCGCGAACGAAGTTGACGTAAGGTATGGTGTGTGGTCCCGACTTCACCCAACCATGCCTGACTCACAACAGGAGAAAACTCAATCAGCAAGACAAAAAAAAAAACTGATACAAAAAGGGTAACTGCATGCCTTGAGTCACACAGCATGTTCACACATGTCACATTCAGCTACATATCTTGTCACACCACACATATATTCATACACTGCACTGCACATATTTGTATTTGGTATTCACATCCCAGCTGCTTTTCATACACAAGGAAAGACAAAGGCAGTGCTCAGTGAAATACATGCTGGCTGTTGATCACATAATAGCTCAACTCAACACAAGTGATGGCAGCATAAACAATGATAATGGCTCATGCTACAGTATTGGAATGACATTCCTCACTGAAAAGGTTTTTTATCCATCATTGACATTGCCCTCTCACCCCTGTGATAAATGCATGTCTGTCATGTTGTGTCTGTGAATGCTGTCCCCAGTATTTGGGCATGTTAAATAAACAAAAATACACTGTATACAAGTAGGGATGACAAGAAAACAGTTCTAAAATACTTCAGAAGTCTGGCAAACTTCTGAATATGGATGTTTCTTCACAAATTGTGTAAACAGTTTCTAGGAATGGGTTTGAGATCATTGTCCTTGCTAGGCATACATTTTTTTTGCAGAGATCCTGACAATATTACTTCACCAGAGCAATCCCAGCTCAATGTGCAATTTTGACAACATATTTAAGGGTACCATGCAGTTTAAGAAACGGCTGTGCTACGGCATAGTGACCTTTAATGGCCAGATGCCAGGTGGTGATATGACAAGCAAAATATTTGTGCACATCTTACCAGACACAAATTCACAATCTGCGACCCAATTGGTCAGCTGTTTGTAGCTTTACTGAGTTATAGGGATGGCAAAATAGTAACACAACAATAAGTACCAATACCCATACAAAATTGCAGGGAAGGATTGCACTGTGCACAATTGCACTGTGCATGGGGGGGGGGGGGCTTTACAGTGAGCTGGCTTTGGGCTGAACTGTAAGGAATTATGACCAGTCTCCAAAAACATACTAACAGATGGGCTTCCATTAAATTATGACCAGTCTCTAAAAACATACTAACAGATGGGCTTCTTCTTAAAATTGGTCATTTTCTCTCAAAATGGCTGAGGAGGGGAGGGGCTGAAACACCAGTTGAGGGAAATAGGGGCTGGAGTGTCCCTGACTGACTGAGGGGCTGGGACCCTGGCTGTGGACACAGTGGAGTAAATTTTGGGCACATCCATTGAAGACCACAAGCCACAGACATTTCTAACCTACAGCCCAATGATGGATCTGAAACATTAGTGTTTTGAGCCAGAAAGTTAAACATCACTACCAAGTAAAATGTGCAGGTTCAATGTATCTAAATATACCTAGGATATAAGTGGAATATGATATAAGTAATCTGCATGCATGCAAACAAACAAAAGCATGCTGGAGTTATCATGAAATATCTAGGCAAGAGAGAAAGCACAGTTTCAAATAGGACCTACCCTCATGTCCCATGAGCCCAGCTCCCAGGGGCCTCAAATAAGAGGCTTCATGATTTATGAAAAAATACAAGAGCAAAACCACTTGGTGCCCACTATGCCCAAGTGTCATATGTGACGACTGGCACAACTGAAGGCATCTGTGAAACAAATAGTTCAAACCCAAAATGAGCCCAATCTAGTCAATGATGACTCCTTCCCAGTCGCAGGCTGCTAAGATGCCTTTGAAAACAATGAGGTAAAATCATAACATGTTTTACATACTCAAGAGGCAATGAGTTATGGAGACAATTGGTTAGATGGCCAATGTGCCTCCAAGGCAATGGTGGGTCTGTAGGGGATTGGGTGTGGGACCATCAATGTACACATAAGGTGAGGACAGCATTAGGTAATGAGGATTGTGCACAGGATGATCAACATACCCAAAAAAATTATAACACACTACATTGGTAACAGTCACAAGCATATATTAGGCACCTATCAACACTCATTCAAATAAAAAAACTAAGGCGCCAGCACAAACAGGCACAAAACAAACAACTCACCTTTGACACCAGTCGATTGTGCAGCGGCACTCCAAAGTTAATCGAACATAAGACAACTGTCATGTGTAGCCCTAAAAATCACAGCTTACTCCAACATTTGACAACCGCCGCACGACTTGTGCAAGCCCGTATGTAGGACAGTTCACACATAAGCTAGATTTCAACAAACACCGGCTTGTGCTAGACGCGGTCGTTCTAAGTTTTCGCTGGACCAACGCGGCTTCTCCGCAGCAAGAGGTCTTCTTGCGTAACACGTAACCGTAATACCAACGCACGGCGTACGAGCCTCGAGCTTATGCCTGCATCCAAATATCCGAGGAACAGCGGAGGGACAGCATACGGCAGAAAATGCGCACCGTATACAAATTAGCTTCATGAGCTACCATTTCTAAAAAATGTACGATTAGACTAAAATTGCCGGCGTGGAGTAAGAGTCAAATGGTCCGTGCACGAGTACACAGGCGCTTGCGGAAGCAGCTGACCACTCAGGGCATGGAACATTTCGTCTTCGACAGGGGCTTCATTCGTTTTCAGTTGGGCTGGGCTCCAGTCCACGACTTTCATAACAAAATTGATCAAAATTCCTGTTTTGTGTATTGAGTATAAGCTTATGTGCAGCCATTTACCACATCCATAGTTCGCACGCTGTGGATGTGGTAAATGGCTGCACTGACTGCTGCCAAAATGACTGCTGCTGTGGATGCACACCAAAGTCAAAATCATTACTCAACCATCCCAGCTCATTTACGAAGTTACACTCCTGACGCGGAGGCATCCATGGGGTGTATATGAATGGTAGATAAGCATCCCCCAGGAATGGGAGAAGTGTTTTTTCATGCGCCGGATCTAGATGCAATCGCGTTTTCGCGAATTCTGCGTGATATCACCCATGGTCCCAGGCAGATATCGCAAAAATTATCTTCTGGCAACAAAAAGTCAAATTTCCTCCAAAACCCTGCCAATTCCGATCAAATTTCTGCCAAAACGCCAACTATTTGGCGCAACCCTCTCAGCTCAGGGGAAGGGCATGGCCTCGCCGCCCGCCCCCTTGACTACGTCCCCGCATGTTCCTCCACTCATCCGGTGACAACGCTCATTGGCGTGCACCTCGCATGAAGTGCAGACGTAAGCTAGGAGCAGCGTGAACTGCAGTTATGTAGGCCTGCTACAGATTGTGCTCATTCTAGACCGGAAGCCGGTCGTAGGCGAGGAGATCCATACCGCATTCGCCGCGGCCACATCAGTGAAAGATCTCCGACTTCGCTCGGGTGTAGGTGGCAACCGACTGACGCTAACAGTAAAGTGATGTTATCCCTGCGTCCGTTAGATAGTACCTAAAAAGAAACCCAATGCTCTAGATAAAGAGACGAAAATAATCAGGAAGTCAATGAGCATCAACGGAATTATCAGGAACTGAACGAGTTTCGCTTGCCGTACCGCCGCAGAACTTCCGGGTCTATGGCATGCGGTACGGAAAATGAATGAATAAACGCGATCTCAATACAACCAAGCCGGAAATATCCTGTACCTGCACACGTCTGGTGTGCTTTCAAACGGCATGGTTCGATAAGCCAGCTTGTCAAGCGCACTCCCAGTGCAGAGATCGTCAGAACAAGACATGTATTCCAGAAATCAGCCATCGCACATTTGTGTGCAAACACCAAATAACAGACATGCAAATGTTAAACATCCAATTCAGAGAGCATCATAATATATCATCCATATCGGTCAAAAGTACGATTACGACGGGCAGCAGGCGTTAAAACAACGTATGATTTTCCCATTAAGAAACACCAACCGAACCAACACCATACACAGCAAAAGAAAACCGTTTGGAGTGTGATTTGTTCGACAGGTGTATAATCTGGGCGCACACAAATCTGACACACGATGAGATATGAGCGAACAGCACACGATTTCGCTATTCATATATCACCACTCACGTTCAAGCAGCCTTTTGCCAATAGCACAGGACGAAAGTTCCCTTTTCATGTCACTAGCCCAATGAGCAAAACAGGCTCCACACACCTCCACCAGTAAAAATGTCGATGACCCAGCCTTAAGATGACTAGAACTGACACGAGTCACGGCACACCCACGTCGCAAACGCTGGCTTTTTCGCCCCTTCTAGTTTTTTTTGGAAAGACAACTCTGCACAATGCAACAGCCTCGTTGGTAGACACTGGTCAGACCCGAAGTTCTCCAAACACCGCCCTCGGATTCCCACTCCCGGAATGAATTGGGATCATCAACAAGCCGCGTCGCGACCGGCGCGGTAACAGCGGTGGGCACACGACATTCAGTTAACGAAGCGTGGCAACAGACTGGCAGCGCGGGACCAATCACGGCGCCGGGCCAGCCCGACCAATGGCTCGCGATCCGGCCAAGAAAGATGCCTTCCCAAGACAACGAGCGTCTCAGAGGCCGGGGGCGCGTCTGTGAGCCGGTCTGCGCGACCGTCCGACGGAAGGCAGCCAGGTGCGAGGTCTGTCGCCCTCTCCTGATCACGACCTGAGCCGAACGAACCAATGTCGCGGCCACCGGGCCTTCGGACGTCGCACGGCTGCCGTGGCCACGCGACCGACCGCGGTCCAGGCGGCGTCACATCCGCACAGCTGACCCGCCCCAACCCCGACACCGGACGGAACCCCACAGCACCACAGCAAACACCGCAACACACAGGTACGCCACATATCGCCGGCTCGGCCGACACGTCGCCACCATCGGAGAGCCCGCACGAGCCGTCCGACGGCCCAACACCGAGGTCGCCGCGGCAGACACGCTCATCAGCGATTTACCGCTCCCCAGCCGCCACACGCCACTCGGCGACCTCCCAACGGCAGACACGGCCACGGGGCGCGATGAGCTCGCCGGACGGGTCACGCTCTCTGGCGATTCGACGCCACCGACGCCACACGACACTCATCGAACACCGGCGGCGGAGCGAGACATGGCGGGGCGCACAGGCCGCTCCGACACGGCCGGGCGGACCAGTGTTCACACGCGCCACGCCGCCGCCGCGGCTCACCGCGACCATGCTCCGTGTCACACGGGACTTTATGGCGACGAGGACAGCTGTTCACAGGACGACGGTCCGCTACACCGTGCGAGCATCCCCGACGCGCCAAATGTGATGACGGACATGGGAATGGCGCAATGACCAGAACCTTGGAAGAGAGAAGTGGAATGGAATGGAATGGAATGGAATGGAATAGTGAGCAGTTGGCATGGTGGGCTGCTCCCTACATGTATTCAAATGCACACCAGACCAGAAATATCGGCCGACGATGGCTTGCTGCAGCTGGGATCGATCCATGCGCGCAGCAACAATGGCCCTGATATTTTATGTACGACGCACACATGCCACAAACTGGAGCGCGATCACACGTTTTCAGTGATGAAAACCGACCGGCCACTGAAACGGGGACTAAATGCGACGATAATGCGGGAAGCAGATACGACCATTACCACATATTATGTGCGAAAAGTAACCTTACGTTCAATGCTCGCAGAAAGTGACGTCGGATATAAAAGTATATTTGGTTTGCGTTATCGGTTTGATAACGAACGCACACATGTACGCTATGGTCATCGCCGGGTAAATTAATAGGCCGCACACTCTATCCGCGTCCGAAACTCGCTGTCTTTGGTATCTTTGGTCACTTACCGTGCGAGCTTAACACAGTCCCGTTTTCAACATGGAAACGGTGACTAGACAACATCTGACTCGCCTGAGAGGCTCGCACAGCCAAGAGCTCACAAACCGCTTCGCCCGGCCGCCCCCTGCCGCGCACCGCACCGCCAGAGCGTTACCGCAGCTCCGCCACGGCGGGGCCGGGCGGGGCGGGGCGGGGCGGGGCGGGGCGGGACGCCGGTGGTCTCAAACGCCGGCCGCCGGCTGGCCGGACTCTGAGAGCAGCCGCTCCACCTCCTCCAGCTCGTCGTCGCTGCTGGCCGACGTCGGCACGCGCTCGACCCGGCCGTGCGTCCGGTGTACCGGCGAGTACCTGCCGGCAGAGGACGCCGTCAGTCGGCAGGTGAAGCAGTCAGTCGGAAGATCACGCCGTCAGTCGGCCGAGGACTTCGGTTGGAAGATGACACCGATAGTGGGCAGAGGACGACGTTAGCCGGACGACCACGCCGTCAGTCGGCAGAGGACGCCGTCAGTCGGCGGAGGACGATGTCAGTCGGCAGAGTACGACGTTAGTCGGACGACCACGCCGTCAGTCAGCAGAGGACGCCGTCAGTCGGCAGAGGACGCCGTCAGTCCGCGGAGGACGAAGTCGGTCGAAAGAGGACGACGTTAGTCGGCAGACGACGTCAATTGGAAGAGGTCATCGTCAGTCGGCAGATGACACCGTCAGTCGGCGGAGGAAGCCGTCAGTTGGCAAATAAAACCATCAGTCGGCAGAGGACGCCTTAAGTCGACATATAATGTCAGTCAGCAGATGACACCGTCAGTCGGCGGAGAACGTCATCAATTGGAAGAGGACGACGTTAGTCGGCGGAGGACGACGTCAGTCGGAAGAGGACGACGTTAGTCGGCAGAGGACGCCGTCAGTCGGCAGATACCACTGTCAGTCGGCAGATAACACTGTCAGTTGGAAGATAACACTGCCAGTTGGCAGAGGACACTGTCGGTCGGCGGAGGACGCCGTCAGTCGGCAGATAACACCATCAGTCGACAGAAGACGTCTTAAGTCGACAGATGATAAGGTCAGTCAGCAGACGACACCGTCATTGGGCGGAGGACGCCGTCAGTCGGCGGAGAACACCGTCAGTCGGCAGGTAACACCGTCATTGGGCGGAGGACGTCGTCAGTCGGCGGAGGACGCCGTCAGTCGGCAGGTAACACCGTCCGCCCGCAGGTGACATTGCCTACCTGCAGAGGTGACTTCCAGGAGGAAGGCGACACACTCCCCGTCGGCGGCACCATAGACCAACCACACGGGCGGACCCGAGTCGACACAGCATTTAAAACAGAGCACGGCAGTCAATACGATACATCAGCGACAGCACCAATCGTACGGAGCGGCATATCAGGGGCACTTCTCTGACGCACCATTGTCAGCAAACAGAATATCCCCAGCATGCAACAGACCTCCCACGTCGTCACGTCACAGCTCCGAATGACCCTGTCGCGTACACTACGCCGCCGGTATGCTTCCAGGGCCGTTGGCTCCGTTCGACTCTTTCAGATCTTCGCGCTACACCGCTACACTGTAAGTACGGAAGACGAAAAGCTGCATAATATGACGGAGTCCAGTCCACGGAAGCGGACTGGACTGGACTGGACTGGACTGGACTGGACTGGACTGGACTGGACTGGACTGGACCGGACCGGACCGGACCGGACCGGACCGGACCGGACCGGACCGGACCGGACCGGACCGGACCGGACCGGACCGGACCGGACCGGACCGGACCGGACCAGCCGCCGGAGCCTGACGTACCTGAACATGTAGCCGTTGACAAGCGACGCGCTGACGGACCGCTTCCGCATACAGCGCTTGATGACCACGAAGAGCAGGGCCACGACGCAAGAGGCAAACACCGCCGCTATGGCCACTGTAACGATCCGCTCCGTCACGTCTACGCTGCAGCAACACGCCCGCCACGCTTCGTATAGGGATAATACGGCACAGCGTAAACCACGGGCAATTACCACGGCAAGCTGAAAAACATGATACTGGTTTGCCTCAATGGTCTGTATGGCCGCGCCGCAATTTGCTTTTGATCGGAACGACAGGATTGCAGATCACTAATTGGCCGCTGGTGGCGGACATATTAAACGGGCAAGCGTTCCAAGTGCGGGAGCAGCTATCATTCGACGGAACAAACGGACTCATACTTGGTTTGGAGCAAACAAGTTTGGACGTTAACACGAACGACTTCAAAGGTTAGCTGTGATTTCCTAAAATGGACGTCGCAGCAAACACAATGCTCCGCTGAATTTTTCTTCACATACGACACCGCTTGCATTCGATTCGAAACCGTACCGCCGTCTCACTATTCGCCTCCCGACGATGTGCTCGCATTCCCCGCCTTCACACGCCTCTCCACATACCGGCCGTCCAGAAGCCGGCGCCGCCCGAGCTGATCCAGAAGCCCAGCGAGGACGGCGCCAGCAGCGGCTCCACCCGCAGCCGGCTGCCGTTGGAGCTGACGGCGCCCGGCGGCAGCGCCAGCACCAGCGCCGCCAGCTCCATCACATCCACGTTCTCCAGCCGCGTGGTGTGCACGAAGTGACGTCGGAAGGCGGGACCGCGCGCCAGCAGCGGGTGCTCCATGCTCAGCAACTGTGGGTCGTAGCCGTGGTTGCCGAGCGTGCCTGCCGGCAGCGGCCGCCGACGTCAGCCGCATCCAAATGCCGGAAGGGGCACACGCACGCACGCACGCACGCAGTCACACACACACGCACGCACGCACACACCACGCACGCACGCAAGCGCACACACACACACACACACACACACACGCACCCACGCACGCACGCACGCACGCACGCACGCACGCACGCACGCACGCACGCACGCACGCACGCACGCACGCACGCACGCACGCACGCACGCACGCACGCACGCACGCACGCACGCACGCACGCACGCACGCACGCACGCACGCACACACACACACACACACACACACACACACACACACACACACACACGCACACGACGGCTACGGCATGAGGGAATCCCACGTCCGAGGGGTCTCAGTGACTGACACGATCGTGTGTGAGAAGAGGAAGCCGCAGGTGGCTCGAAGCTTCATCTCGTTCGTTTGCCAGCCCACTGATTATTCATCCCCGCACAATACCATCACTGCGAGGCTATCGAGTTCGGCCCGCGGGCGCGGACCTCCCCCCCCCCCCCCCCCACCAGCGAGGTTCCACCCGCGGGCACGGTACCTCCCCCCTGACCGCGCCGTCCCCAGCCTGAGGTGCCGTCCGCGGGCGCGGTACCTCCCCGCCCTGCCCCTCCCCTCACCTGTGAGGTTTCGCCCCTCTTCTCGGTAGCTCTCGAGCGTGGCGTTCAACCCGGGCGTGACGAACATGTAGCCCTCGTGCGCCACCAGCAGGATGTCGGGCACGCGCGGGTTCCGGCGGTAGTGCCACCGCTCGGGGATCTTCTCCTTCACGTACACTGTGTAGTTCAGGCCCAGCTTCTCCGAGCCGTCCCGCAGTCGGTCGTACACGGTCAGGCTCTTGCCTGGCGAAAGTGCCAGCGAACGGAAAGGTCAGGCTTAAAGTTTAGAGCGCATCACGGTCAGGCACGACCACGCTCGCGAATGACGGGCGGACGGGCGGCCGGTAAGGTAAGCAAAGTGGTCACGCATCGCTTGATCGATGAGGGAGGGGGGGGGGGGGGGGGGAGGAGAGGCTACGAAATAGCGCAGAATAAGAACTATGGCAAAGGTAAATTTATATTCACTGCACGTGAACAATTCCTGCTTATGATCTTTCCGCAAGTAAGTCCGTTCCCTATTCATATTAACTGAAAACTGAGAGGGACCGGAAGATGGCAAGCTAGATATTTCACCCGCTAAAGCATACTCCGTGAACACGAACGTACGTAACGGAGGCTTTAAACGTATCTCCCAGACATTGCGCAGTACTTTCTTCATATTCAACTTCACACATTGCGTCACGGCAATCAGCAGCATTGCCGGCAGCAGAAGCAAAGGGTCAACAGCCGGCAGTCAGAGCACGGCTCAGCGGCAATCCGTGGGCAGCTGCCGAGGTCAGCAGCCGCCGCCGCACCAGCGCGGCGGCACGGCGTCTGCCCCACGCTCACCTGTGCGCGGCACGATCCGGAGCACGGGGTTGGGTCCCAGCGCCTGGTACCAGTCCGGGTCGAGCAGCGCGTCCAGGTCGATGAGGTGTCCGGGCGGCACGGCCGACATACCGTGGTCGGACGTCACCACCAGGTTGACGCGGTCCTCCAGCTCGAACAGGCGCAGCGTGCGGACGATGTAGCCGAGCAGCTCGTCCGTCCGCCGCAACTGCTCCCACACCTGAGGTGGCGGGCCAGCGACACCATACAGCGCGCGCATGGCGGCTACATCCGCCGCAACTGCTCCCACTCCTGAGGTGGTGGGCCAGCGACACCATACAGCGCGCACATGGCAGCCACGTAGAGGGTGACGGGAGGGGGGGGGGGGGGGGTCGGTGCTGGCTGGCTACGCAGCGTAAAGTTAAAGCGTTCCGGCTGCGGTGTGATTTCGCGAAGATTCACCTCATCATTTCGTTCTGTCTCCACATTCCAAAGTGAATGCACTTTCCTCTGGTCTCCTCCAGTTGACGGCCAACACGGCTCAGGCATACAACAGTCCACAAGCGGTCACATTCGCGAAGACGGAGCCACCCCGAGCCCAGAGTGGACCGACTACCGTAACACGCCAGAGCCGCAAAACCGCGATCGGATTACAACGCCAGACCGGTCACACAGGTCCGGGGCCAGCGCGGGGCGCGAGCCTGACGGCTGACCTGCGGCGAGTCCGGTCCGAAGGCGTGTCCCACCGCGTCCGGCTGCTCGATGTACCAGAGCACCAGGTTGGCCGGCCGCTCGGTGTCCCGCAGCCAGTCAAACACCATGCTGACCCGCTCGCGCCAGGGCACCGACCTGTCGGCACGGTCGCGGGGTGTCGGCTCTGGTACCGGCACAGTACGTGGGGTGTCGGCTGTGGTACCAGCACAGTACGTGGGGTGTCGACTGTGGTCCCGGGGCGGTACGCGGAGTGTCGACTGTGGTCACGGGGCGGTGCGCGGGGTGTCGACTGTGGTCACGGGGCGGTACGCGGCGTGTCGACTGTGGTCCCGGGGCGGTACGCGGGGTGTCGACTGTGGTCACGGGGCGGTACGCGGCGTGTCGACTGTGGTCCCGGGGCGGTGCGCGGGGTGTCGACTGTGGTCACGGGGCGGTACGCGGGGTGTACACCGTGGTCGCGGGGCGGACCGCCATACACACGTGCTTCGGGCACCTGTCGAGGCGCGGTGCGCCGCTGGCGGACACGCCGACCAGACAACGAACAAGGACCTGACGATCCGGGTGATCGCCACACGAGAACACTGCGACGCAGCTCCACAGTACAGACTCGATTGGGTATCAGCTTCTCCAGCTGAGTAGTGGCTGGAAATGTCACTCAGGCTGATTACGTCGGGCTTCATACGTAAAAGTAAGCGTTCGCGCAGGCACAATGGCGGAGTCCCCGCCACTGATGTAGCCAGCGCCGTTTCTCACTTGTTGTAATTCTGGACATAAGTGGGAGGCCTGATGTACGCGCAGCCGGGCCACATCATGCAGCCACTGAAGCGACCGCCGGCCGCGGCCTCGTTCAACGCCTGTCCACAAACACGGCGTCAACGGTTCACTGCTTGTAAAATCAGGCTGGCCAAAGCAAATGAGGGCAGCCTCATGCGGGTGTCATTGGGTTGGGTTTGCCACGAGCAAACCATCGCAAAAGACGTGGAATGAAAGGCGAATCACATCTTGAAGACGACACGATGAAACCGACAAGGGAGTCTGGAAAGCAATTCAAAGGCCAGACCTAAACGAATACAATAGCATTGTTAAAACTGGTCGCCATGATCGGAATGAAAGGCGACACCATGGTACTCGATGTATGGACAACTCACCCAGATCGGCTGCACTTGGTCGTTGTAGTTCCAGTAGGCAGTCTCATTCATGTCCACCACCCGCTTGGACTCGGGATCAATGTACGGTCCGATGACACCGTGCGACTCAGCATACAGGCCGGTCGCCATGGAGATGTGATTTGGAAATGTCTTGGAGGGGAACACGGGCCGCACGTGCGGCACGAACGACCACTGGCGCAGCTGGTCAAAGTGTGTCAAGTTGCCCCTGTACAGGAAATCGTACCGAAACCCATCGAAGGATAACAAAAGCAAGATAGGTTGCTCGGAAATGCTAGTCACCACTAGCCACTGACTGAGGAAAAGCGGAAGGCAGAGAATGGGCGTGGCTGACCTGGCAATCACTGCCATGGCGGCTGGTTACCTCTTATCCCACAGTACAGACTTGGGATCTGTTTGATGCAACACACAGACCTCCAGCAATGCTTCTGGCAGACAACCAATTTGCTCAGCTAGCTCAGTTCAGCCAGTTGCATGTAATTACTGTTTGGATTCTTCCACTCTTGCTGAAACAGAGAGGTAATTTAGTTGGTACCTAGTTGTGTGTTTGTCCCCACAATTTGTCTAAATCCAAAACATTTGCTAAATAAACCTGGTTGTTTGAAGTTTTGCTGTTTGCTTGTATCTTCCATCCAACATGAAACATGGATGACCATGTTAGCAATGAGACATCCAACATGAAACATGGATGGCCATGGTAGCCATGGGACATGCCATGGTAAAGTATCTGTGCACTGCACTTCATGATTATTTGCCAGGGTTTTAATGTGGAACATAAAGCATGCCTCAAAAACTCACCTCACTCATCCATTCCCCTTAAACTAATTATCTTAGCTTGCCTTTTTAGGCAAATAACTTGGTTGCATATTTCACTGATAAATACTATTTTTATTTTTCTCAAGTAGCATCCTATTATTCCAAAACATCATCACAATCACCTTCTCATAACTTTCTTATTATATCACCCATTTTCTTGCTGAAGATTATGCCAGGCTGCGAGAGCAAGTGGGAACCCTAGTCACCTGTTTATGGCTTGAGGAATGGCAGAGTGGTGCCATTTGAGCTGAAAACCTATATGTTGGCATACTCAGCTAGTTGATTCATGAGCCTTGTTATAAATATATATATATATATATATATATATATTAATGGAGCAGCCACTTGAATTGTGTCAAATTTGTTTTACCACTTTGTGGATGGTGACAACCAATGTCATCTAATTATTACTCAATCAATGTTTGTGTTACAGAATTATTTTTATTTGTTATATTCTTACCACAGCAGAAGCTGAGAGTAACAAAACTCTTTCTTATGGGAGTATATAAGAGGTGAATTGATTTTGGGGTTAAAAATATAACAAAGTACCACAACTTCATATGATGAGCTGCTCACCTTATGAATGATGCTGCATGATGCAAACTATGATGTCCCTATAACATTTGCAGTTAAGATAGTGCCATTAACATATACAACTACCTTCTGACAATAAATAATAGGCTGCTGGCTAAGGAGTGGGGATGTAGATGGTGGCTGAAAGACCAAGGTTTGGGTAGTTGATTCAAGTTTGATAAATATAAGACATACTGAGTTGCAAGCACCTAATAATGAGAATGCAGCCTCATTAATGACAGACACTGCACCCAGAAGAAACTCAAATCATTATCATGTGACACCCATACATATGCCAGGAGTGTACTTCACCATAAAGCTTCAAAGAGAGCCCAAAGTTCTACAGGCCCTAAAACAACATCTGGGCTTTAGTTGTGTGTTTTGATTACAATTACATCAAAATAATGTAAACCAGCAAACCAAATTATGGCCAATAATCAAGAAAGAGTACTCATTTAGCTGGGTTCACAACCCAAAAAATAATCAGCAACAGAATGATATAATAATGTGCTACCCAATCTTGTCATAGTGTAAACTCAATACAAGTTCCACTTCTCTCCACTTAAGATGCAATAAATCTGAAATCACTGACTGATGATTTTCAGAAGCACCCAAAACTTCACATATCGGCTAAAGCTGGCCACCCCTTCAACTAAATCAAACTCAAATGCTATGGTATTGCATTGAAAGGACCAACATGAAACCATTTGACAAACCTACCTCTCAAATGTTTTTTTACTGCTTCTGATATGGGCTGTGCTTCAGCTGGCATTGCCACCTGCCAGGTTCAGTGTCTGAAGCAAGTCCACATATAAGCATATTCATAATCACCGTACTTCTGCCCAAGATTACCAGTGCAAAATCATAATTCCTTCAAACATAGGCTGCCCATGGAGTGTAAATGGAAGCCAACATGCACCAAACGCTGAAGTTGCTGGTTTGCAGCATGCATGCACTGTAGTTGTTCTTGGGATGCTTGAATATTTCCCAAATCCACAAATATGTTCCAACATCACACCAAAAATATCAGTGCAACCACGAATATATTATGTGGGTTATGATCAATCAATCATGATCCCCACTCGATATAGCCTGCAGGCCACGAAGAAAGCCCAACATTATCGCAATTTCACCCACGCAGACCCCCGCCCGCAACCAAAACCTCGCACGACGTATATCATCCACACCACCGCATCCCCACCGTAACACCCGTCCTCACCACTGCGGTTCAATGTTTACGCCGCTTCCTCGCTTGCTCATGCTGCGCCAAATCATGCACCCGGCGTGACGAAGGTGATATGGTAGCTCCATTTCAAGAATTGGTGGAGGTAAATCCCCGGTTGCTATATGTCCTAAGAGAATTTGCGTGCCGGTGGGGTTGTCGAGGCGATACCCGCAGCGGTGGTTGCAGCAACCGACTATCATAGAAGTCAAAGATCAGCTCGACGTACAGGTCGCGAAAATCTAAGCCGTTAGTTTTGACGGTTTGGCCCCAAGTGTGACCACATTCTGTTGTACCACTAAAACATTGAGGTTATATTCCGGCGTGTAAGTTTCCTTTTTCATATGGGTGGGGGATCCCATGAATCTTACCCATTCCATTTTCCAGACGCATTTGTTCACATTCTTCGGCCACGTCTTTTTGTGATTACACTTTGAGCCCTTGTGTCATCCTATCAGATGTCTCACGTAAAAACCGTATGGCTGGAAGTGGAGTGGAGCGGAAGTGGAAAATTGGTGGCGCCAACCCATTGGGGTGAACCGGGGGCGGCGCCACCAATTTCTGATAGGGTGGGGGAGGGGCAGGCCGAAAAATGTTGCAAGATTTGAGTAAAAATAAATGGACAGAAATGGTGCCTTTAATAGCTGGCATTCCCGTCAATGATCATTGTTACGCACATTTTTCATGTGCCTTGAGTTACACCGCCAGAAGGGTAAGGCATGGGGGCATGGAATTCAGAGATGAGGGCAGGTCTAAGACACACCACTTCCTGAAAATTTAAAATTGACCCTTTGAGCGCTGACCGGAAAGAAACCAGCAAAGGGGCTATCATTGCCTTGCCTTTCCGACGTGGACAGAGGTCCGTTGCTTCATGCCAACGGAAAATATTATCACAATATCGCAGCTCGTTCTCAACACAGTTCATATTATCATCTAGACCAGGTGGCCACATCATGTAGCAGTGCGTAAACGCTTGTATGTACAGTGGCAAAAGTTTTGCAAGGTGATATTTCATGCATTTTTCCCCGCAGCTACACTATGGCTTGGATGTCCGATTCCAAAACGCTTTTGTTTGCTTATGGAAACTAATAACAGAATAAGTCTGGCCATTCATTACGATGTATATAAAGCATTCCAACGACACGTTGCTCGAGGATCTCATTCCAGGCCTGCACCACCACAGTTTATGGTGCTGCCCCAAACGCCGTCAAACATTCTTTTATTTGATGCGTTTTTGCTGGCAAAAGCAACTGCAGTCCATCAATTAGATGAGCCGGATCCATTTGCTCCAGGCGAAGGCAAGCACGTAACACACTGTTGCTGGGTCGATCCTCTTCTGTGCCACCATTAATCAAAGCAAGCTTTCAGCCGGTGTCGAACGCTGAAGCTGCATTCAGCTGTGGTTGGGCTGGCGGGCATGGGCATGGAAAGACAGTCAAGTTTGACAACTGCAGGGATAGGTTCCCGCACGTTGTAGCCCACATTGTGGAGAAAAAAAAAACAGGCGAGGAGACGCACATGTGTCCACCAGGGACAATATTTGCTCCCTCGGCAAGTGGCAAAGGGCAGATCCGTTTGGCTCTGTAGTGGCGCTGCTCCTGGTCGTTTCCGTAGGGTTGGTATACGCAGCTTCTGCGCGACCTGGAATAAGACTGCTACCAGCTTGAAAAGAGTAAAGAAATGAATGAATGGAATTGGGCCTCTTCCGGTAACATAAGTGACATGCTGCAACGCAGTAAAGTTAAGGCAAAGCACACTTTAAATATACTCCTGTACGTCGTATGGGTTGAAGAACCGTGCCCGACTGATGGGGGACATCTGTAACCCTTTAAAGATTTTCTAACGCCGTAAAAATACAAGGCCGCAATACCCGCGAAATCTTTAGAACCAGTTCGTCAGGCTCGTAGCCAAAATCTTCCTCGCAACGGGTCAGATATAAAAAGTTGTCTTAAGATACACAGCGTATTATGATTGTATCTGATTGGCAAAACTGCAGAAAATGCGGCTCCAGTCACTCAGGGATAATATTCTGAAATGGGTGCCTGCCAGTCCGGCCAGTCATTGATTGCCGGAATGCTCCCTGAAAGCCATTCCACTGCAGGTTACAAGGCTATAGAATGTTAAAGATCAAACACAAGTAAATACAAATGAAACACATAACAGGATACTTTTGCAATATACACCAAGCCTGTCCCTATTTCAACAAGTTATGATGGGTCTAACTTTTTGGCTGTTACCTCGGACTTGTCTCGGCCAGCGCAGTGACTTGGTATGAACTTCAAAATCGCCCCGGGTACAACATGGATGGTACTAAAAAAGGTATTCACAATTCTGCACCACTGCGTTTCGTTGTTTTTTAAATTTTTGTTTTGCTCCGTTTTAGCCCTTTGCTCAGCCCCGGAGACATTTAGAGCAAGGATTTCTGCCCCCTCGGCCATCATCGTCGTGATTAGGGCCTAACGACGCACTTATCTGGTGGGTCTAATAGCATCGCCTGCCTCTCACCCTGATAAGGAGCGGCGGGCACCACGGAGACGTCCCCCGACAGAACCCGGCTGAGACTTTGCCTTCATTTCAAACCGGAACTTTGTCGCACCAAAGCAATTGAGAAGACAATTGTTTAAAGATGCATTTATATTCGACTAAAAATACTTTTAACACAAAAATTTATCTAAATTGTCGCAACTTGTAACCAGTGGAGCACGGCAACCGATGAAGAACAAAAAAGGAGGGGGGAGGGGGGGGGGGGGGGAGAGTGGGCCGGGCATTTCGTTCCGAGGATTGAATGCATATATTTTGTTATAGAAACCATTTTGTGTGCGCTTTGAGACAGCGGCTGGCTCGTAAATACTAAGTTGTAGCACATAAGCTGCCTTTTTAAGGCATAGTTAAATAAGAGCCATGTAAGGTCGCGCCATTTTTATCGAAAATCGTAGGGTGTTTGCCTGTAATAAGTGCTTTCTCGCATGAAGGGATGCGTTGTCTTCACTTTTCTACATCCTCATGGCTGGTTTTGCGCCATCGACATCGACAGGCAATCCGTTTCTCGGTGCGCTTTCTGGTTCTCGGAGGACGGGGCGGGTTAATACGGCTTGAAACAACTCGCCCCATTCTTTATCCATGCATTCAATATGTATCTCTGCATGATCTCTATCTTTATCTGCATCTTTGCTAAGCGGTGGGGGGGGGGGGGGCAATTGCCCTCCCCTCTTGCTGCGTCGCCCCTGATTATGGCGCCTATCAGACAAGACAGCTGCATTCTATGCTTCGAGGGAATGTTTCATATTTGTATGGGGTTTTGAAATGAACAGCCACATTGGAGATCATTTGGTGCAGCTCACAGTCATGCCCTTCTTAGGGCCTAAGCTCATCTAGTCTATTACCTACACGCCCACACAGGCGTGCAGACTTTTTCTTGCACGCCATTTCAAGGTCAGCCAGGCATCTATGACGCCATAATACCTTTCATTCAAATCCTGGCATTTCATTACCGATGCGACGATCGAGCCAATAGCAATATTCTTGTCGGGCCTGTAATATCTGGCGCATGTGTGCACGACTTCTAGATATAACGGCGTCAGTTGGTTCTCAACCATTGTTGTGGAAGCTTTGCAAGATTCTAAAACATTTTGTGCTTCCTAATAGGAATTGTAACTTCTGCCTGAAAAGTACGGAAATAGGACTTGTAAAGGAATAACTTAAGAATAGCGATACAATCGAGCATGTTGATACAAAAAATCCCCTTAAGTAACGGATGAATATAAAGAACACCACGAGAAAGTCGCAAAACAACCACCTAACGATATCTGATTCAGCAAACATCCAGCACCACCGCGGCTACCTCTCGGGGAATTTAAGAACTACAAGCGAGTTCTGTCATGCAAACGTTCCCTAGCGCAATAAGAATGGCGCATTGAAGAGCATATTTACTAGAAAGAGACATCTTGATGCCTACAGCAGTCTTTTCCACATCAAAGTATGTCATTAGTTATGAGTGAGCTTAGTTTCACATATCTGATACTCGCTTAAATGTTTTCATATGTAGAACATTCACTTTAATCCTAACGAGCGGAATGTCTTTGTGACGGAGGATGAGGGCTAAAACTGTCACCTTTTGATTTGTTATACTTACATCCGCTGCGCATCCGCGGCCATAGGGTAGGTGTTCCAAAAAAGTCTTCATTGGACCGCCAACCTATTTTTTCATTTCGGATGCATATACCTAACCTTATAATATAATGAGTACCGAAACAAGAAGCTGTAAAGAGCCTGAAAGCATCTTCGACCCTTCCTTTATCTTTTAGTGACGACTTTCATCACGGGGCCTTATATTCACTCCAAGTACAACTAACCCGTTAAGCATAGCCTGATCATAACATGAGCTACCATACTTTTCTTCAAATCTGCAAAACAATGCTCATACATCTGTTTTTTATTCCACACTCAGCGAAATTGTTGAATTTTATCCATTTTCAGATCTGGAAGTATGAATCATTTTAAAGAGATTGCTGAAGAGTCAACACACGCGATCCACGCGGTCCCAGGTGCAAATCCTCTTTGTCCAAGACAAATCCTGTTGTTTTTTCAGAAGGCTCCTGAAAAGGAGCCTTCTGAAACTCAATAATTATGCTGAAAGGCAAGAATTCAAACAGCTCCAACCAGTATTAAAGTACAAATACCAAGACTGACTTTACACTCACCTGGGTGCATGGAATGACTACAGTGCTAAACCTGCAGATACGTAGGCATGCCTTACGTAAACGAAATTTGGCCATTCAAAGCCCAAAGTTAGTAGGTAATTCTAAACTAGCCAGGCTGTCAATTTCACACCGAAACACTAGCATATACAATAAAAAACGAGTCACGCATGGACACATGTCATAGAAGATCCAGAGCATCGTTCATGGCCACCAGGCATCACAATATACCATTTCCAGTTCCATAAAGAGCGATGGATATCTAAATAATGGCTAGATTTGCTTGCCTGTGTCCAATAACGAGGCTTAGAGTTTAACCACAAAAATGTTCTTTTAATGCCGGATTTCGGTCCAAATGCCCTCGGTACGGATTCACACATGGGCGTCTATTTCTCGAACTGGTTGGAGAGCCAAAGTTGTGGAAGTCGCCAAAAGGGGACAGGTACAAAAATTTATTAGATTTCATCCACTTGTCTTTTGGCTATTCACTATAAATGCACATTTATGTATATATATATATATATATATATATATATATATATATATATATATATATATATATGTATATAACTTGCTTTAAAAATTTGCTTATTATTAACTCATGTAGTCACAAGAATGCACTGTCCAGATAGTTCATGTAAAATAAAATGTAAGTACTCCTCCACGCACTGTTTAGGACAATGCAAATAAATTTGTCCCCGAACACGTTTAGGTAGGTGCTCTCCTGTTGGGAATGTCTTTTCGCTGTTAGTTTCAATGAACACGCATTGCGAGCCTGCTATACTCCTCGGTCTGCTGTAGTTCTTCATTGGCAAAGTACCTACCTGAGTTGCTACCCATTCATTCGCAAGTACATACGTCATACACAAGCGACCATCTTCCAAGTCGCAGGAGCTGTTGTGACGTACTCACCCCTGACGTTATAGGTTGCAACTTGTGGACAGCTGTTGGTAATGGGGAGCGCGGCCCCGGGTGCACTGTTCCTAACCGTCGTGCCTCAGAACGGAACGTGACCCTCCCTGATCCAACTCGAACGTGCGGGAAACGAAGTGCCCGTCCTGTCTGTCATACGCAACGCAGGTTGGTTGTAGCAGCGCTATTATTTGAGCTGTCTCTAAAGTGACTGAGTGATTATCTTTCTGTACACATAGCCTGTGCTCAAAGGCTCACCCACGCTCGGACAGTCTGACTACCTCCGGAGTACGGACGGCAGTGACAATGATCGTGCGTTCGAAGCTTCGCTATCACTCTGGCTGAACAGCGCTCTCAAACGCAGCACCCATGCTGCGCCCGCCGCGCCTACAACAGTGCTGCGGGAGAACGCACTTAGCAACACTGGAGAGTGCAGCGTTTGACGCACGAGGTTCTTTGGAATCGGAGCACGGTGATGTAATTGGACAACTTGAATCCCTGCGCACTTCTGCACAATTTCATGATGTTGTGATGTCCAAAACAGGGTTTCACTAAGCATAACACCAAGGTTGTTGTCAGGCATTCAACGAATGTATGGACTAAACCGACAGCGATATTAACTTTACAATGGCCAAGTGGATGCTATCTAAGCAGATAGCACTGGGGGACGCCGCCGGATTTTTTTTTTACAGAGATTAAGCCTCACCCCCGGCGTTACAGTCTCCAAGGGTAGCACAGCATCGCTGCCCCTCCCCCACCCCGGTTAACACTAGACGGTGGCCAACAGGCGGACGAAAACGACTACGCATCTGAAAGAAGTACCTTTGGACGTTTTAAGTGATCGATTACTAAGTTTAGAATGCGGTCCAGGTGATCATTTCGCCTGTGCAATATTTAGATTGGTAATAGAGACGAATTAAGATCTCCAGCACCTTAAAATTGAGCTGGAATGTGGTGATGAAACTAGAAAGTAAAGGTAAAGCTGCATTTCTCATTCGCTGTAACCATTAAACTGTTCGGAGGTCAGATATAACATTTTACAGATAAAACATACGGTCCGGTCCTATCTTTGAACGACACGCATCGGTTTTTAAAGACTTTCGAAGGGATTATTTCACGACGGTCGTTTTTGTGCGCCTGCAGTGGCCGACGCCTGGTGCTATCTGCAGCGGTCAACGCCGCTCGGTTTGATGAAAACTGCAGGCCCGGCCCATCGATGTTTTTGCCTCCAAGATTGCAAGCGCGCGGGCTTAAAGTATTTTTTTTAATGGAATTTGTTTCACTAGTTAATTCTGCGAAGGGATTGGATTCTCCGGCAAACATAGGTTGATCTTTTCAAGTTTTGATCTCATTTTCATTCACTTTATTAAACACTTATGAGACCCTTCCCTTTTTCCAGGCAAGGAGAAACTTGCTATGATTCTTGTGGACGCTCTGTTGTCGCTATTGTTTTGATGCATTCCTTCTGGTGTTAAGGCATTTCAAAAAATGTGTCCATATTTTATGCATTTGTTCTCCAAAAACGCAGTTTTCAAATTCATTCGCCAGAAACATAACGTGTTTTAAATCGGAAGCTACAACTCTGTGGATCCCCATTCTTTCATTCGGAATATTATTTTGTGCAATGTGCAGTACGAGTACTCGATTCAGGTTCCAACTTTTCTTCAATAAGGCCGAAATTCTTGGAAGTTGTGATGCCGCCACGTGGTTGGTGTGAGCTGGCGATCACCTAACAACGATTTTGCAGCGATTTTCCCCCGCCTCTTGACACGTGCCCGGGTGGCCGGCCGGATACTCTTCGCTCGGGTGGGGCTCAATTTTACCCCCATAAGATCTCGGGAACTAAGAAAGCTGGAGACACAAAATTTGTAGGGTGTGTTGACCTGTACGTGAACTCGCTTAGGTCAAAGGTTGCGGTCACTAGGTCATGACCTTCGGGTCAAATAAGGTCAAACAAGGTCAAATTTAAGGTTGGTCTCCAAAGTGCCCCCAGAACATAGATAACTCTTTCTAAGCAAAATGTCATTTAATGTCAGTGACCTTATCTGACGTTTTGAAGGTCATGGTGACTAAAATAATACAAGATTGCCCTGAGTTTTACATTGGAAGATGGAACAAAGATTACGCTAGGCAGTATGTTCTTTAAAAAGAAATGTCGACCAGGGCCATCTTAGGTCAATGACCTATTATGACCCCTAAGACGTCAAGTGAAGACACATGATGCGGTTCCTGCTATAAATGAATTCAAAATAAGCACCGGAAAATATCCCATACAGCAAGCCCTAAGCGATAAAACAGGTTGGTTTTGACCTTGGTATGACCTTCATACATGACTTTAGGTCAACTTAATTTGCTCATTCAATGCATGTGCTGCCTGATAAAGCATCTCAAAGATGTAGAGCTTCGTCAAACAATCCGTTGTTGCATCGGATTGAACGATTCCTTAGAAACTGACTTTGCTGAAACCAAGGCCTGACTTTGACCTGCCATAGGTCAGTGACCTTAAAAGGTACATCTACATTTTTACATCAAACGATCCGCTATTCAATTGTGAACAGCTATGCATACTTTGGCGCGGCTATACCGCGCCGTTCGGAAACCATTCTGGGAAAACATCCGGGGGTGGTCAATTTGACCCCCCCACCCGAGCGCGTGTTAGCTGAGGCGCTTTCCACTTGGGAGTTGTGCCGGGGGCTGGGCGGTGAGGTACTTGTGCTGGGGAATCTGTCGCGCGTGACGGTCATGAGGCCTCTACCACAAATATGCAATTTTGAAATGGAAAAACAGGTTTTGGTCACTGAGCGGTTAAAATGGCTGAACCTACCATTAAGATGCACAGCAGACTTCTCACAGGATTTGACCCACTTTCCTCTCAAAGTTGGGGAACTGTATTCCCTCCCAGCTGAGTATGAAACTACTTTCCTGCTCCAATACGTTTCCTCGCTCTATCTCATCGGGAAATGTTGTCGCCGGGCATGATAAGCATTTTGTTTGACCTCGATGGTCAAAACGGCAGACGGAAACATTTCGGCAATCGATGTCGGGTCGATGTTATGTAGCTTTAGCCGTTGTTGGACGTGTATGTCTTTGGAAATGGTGTTAATTGATGTGCGCGAGTACTATAGGCTGCCACGCAAACCCCCGGGAAGAAGCCGCAAGGCGGGCTTCAAACTGCAACGCAGCATTCGCGATAGGTGTGTTCGAAACCCTTCGTGCTGTTTTGCTGATCAGTATCGGACGATTAGTGCTTTCAGTTTATTTGCGTGGTGTCGATCGTCATGTTTTCGTACTGTTTCATGGAATATCCACATCAAAGCGGGGGCCGGCACATTCGAAGAATTCTCCTGACTGTAGCGACTAGTAAATTGGTCAAACTTTTGGGTGCTAATATTCGATTGGCATGTTTTAATTCTCCGATAACACGTCATGGCCGAATATCGCACGGAACGCAGTTTGTCGTGATCTATAGAACTTAAAGCACTGCCGGATAGTTCCAAAATACTCAGGCAGCAACACAAGACTAACCCAGAGCAAACAAGACAGCCGCAGGGTGCAGGTAACCACGCAAAATGCAGTAAAACATGAGATGCTGCAGTAAAACATGAGATGCTGCAGTAAACATGGCGTGAGCGCGGGACTCTAAAGGTTCAACGAGCTTCGTTAGCGGCGCTGAACTGAAACTAAAACTTAAACTCGCATCGCCGTTTGCATCGCCTTTGTTCCTTTTACGTGTAGCACAATTTAAGCACCATTTAACAGGTATTTGATCTTGAGCTCTTACTTTAATGTCCTGCTTATACATACTTAGACTCTAAAAGGTTGGAGCCCAGACCCGCCGTGGTGCGGGGGGGGGGGGTCACATATAATACTGGGAGAGCAGTGGCCCGCCAAAAAACAAAACAAAAACGAGTGGGCATCCGTGCTGTCTACAGACCATCCATGCTGCCCAGCACTGTCCGATCCGTAAGGACGTTAGCAATCGATCTCGAAGCGACCCATGTTGCGTTTTTCGAAATTGATCTCGAAAGCAACACGCTATCGCCCACACCGAGTGATATGTACACATAAAATTGACTGTAACGTGAGAGGTGATCCGCTGCAAATTTGTAGATTTTGTCGGTGCAAAAAGCCGAGCCCGCTCGCCGGCCTGCCGTTGACTACGACTTGGAGGTACAGTCGCGTTTTTCTGCTAAATGTCCCTCCGCGCAGCAGATATATTCCACACGCGCGTGACTGCGCGTTCGGCAGCCGAGGGTCGTAACAACACGGGTCATAAATAATTCGGCTGAGACAACATTATGCAGTCGCACAGGCACACAGACGCGTGCTGCACACCTGAACACATATGCGTTCGGATGTGGGGGGGGGGGGGGGGGACAATCCGCTGTAAAACGGAATGGACAAACTTTGCAATTGCCACCGCGTATTGCTTGATATGTCAATAACAGCTCAAGCTCTAAGCCGGGACAGCCAGGTTTGGTACATGATGATCTGTAATGCATCCCTCCTGACTTCTGTGAAATTGTTATTATACTGGATTTTTGAGTCGTGGGATATCACTGAATTATTTTATTCGAATTTGAATGTACGACGCAAATATTGGCAAAGCCCAGCAACATCTGGGTCCTCTCCGTCCCCCCCCCCCGCCGCGACCGCCTGGGTGTCAAAGGTGCTTCTCGCTTTGAAAATTCGTAGCGCTGAGGATAGACGTGATCAGTGTCAGCAAGATGATGCTAAAGGCAATATGTCATCCTGTACTTTTCACTTATTGCTGAAGTGCACAGAAATAAAACTTGTAAACGAATGACGTAAGAATAGCAATATAATCGAGCATGTGGATACAATAAAGCCCCTTAACTAACTGATAAATATGAAGGAACCCCACGAGAAATGGCCAAAAAACAAGCACCTAACGATATTTGGTTCAGCACTCCTCCAGCACCGCCGCGGCCACCTCTTGGGAGATTTAAGAAATACGAGCGAGTGTTGTACAGACGCTCCCTGGCGCAATAAGAATGACGTATTGAAGAGCATATGTACTAAAAAGAGAGATTTTACTATCAAGAGCAGTGTTTTCCACATAAAAGTATGCCATTAGTTATGAATGAGCTTTGTTCCACATACCTGATGCTTGTTTAAATGTCTTCATACGTGGAACATTCACTTTAATCCTAACGGGGAACATGTCCTTGTGATGAACAATGAGGGTTAAAGCTGTCACGTAGTATGTGTAAAAAAGTATTTGTAATATATACCCTCCGCGCACCCGCGGCCACAAAGTAGATGTCCCCCAAAAAGTCTTCACTGGACCGCCAATCTAATTTTTTATTTCGGGTACACATACCTAACCTTATAATGTCATGAGTACTGAAAGAAGAGGCCGCAAAGAAACCTGCGAAACATCTTTAACCCTTCTTTTATCCTTTTGTGATTACTTTCATCAAGGGGCCTTATGTTTACTCCAAGCACAAATAACCTGATAAACGTAGCCTTATCATGATATATGAGTTACCACACTAATCTCTAAATCTACAAGAAATGGTTCATACACCTGTTTTTTTTATTTAACACTTCGTAAAATTGTGAAATAGACAAACTTTGCAAATATCACCGCTACGTGAGAGGCGTATGATTTCATCAGCGATGCCGGTTTTTTCAAGGTCATTCTGAATAACACAGAATTTCTATTTGAAGTGCCCGCTCCTGCGGAAGAATTCTCATTTCACCCCCCGCGCGCCACTGGGAAGGTAAGACGTTTTATTTAGCTCTCTTTTTTCATTGTGTATACTCTGTCGTCAGTTTCCAACGCACAAATGAGTCAAAATGCTGTGTGATAAATGTTACGAAAGCTGGAAACACTCGGTTCAGACAAAAATATCTGCGAACATAAAGCTATTATCTCGAGAATTTAACGGAAGGTTGTACTATGGCTTTGATTTCTTCCAGACGTTCATCACAGTGGATCTTTTTGAGGCACACTTGTGCAAGTGCAAGATGGCGGGAGGCTCTACAACAGAAGTAAGGACATGTTTTACCATAAGTCCGCTCCCAGCTGAAGAGGATAGAACGCCACGATTGGGTGGACATATCGGGAGCTAATGATTGGGTGGACATATCGAGAGCTAATGATTTGGTGGACACATCGAGAGCTAATTATTGGGTGGACATATCGAGAGCTAAGGACGTCAAGAGAAGTTAGTGAACACTTGATGGCCTGCGGGAAGGCGCAATGAACGTTGAGACACACACACGAATGTCGACAACGTCTGATAAAGTTTGGAGACAAGTACCACAGCTACGAAAACGTTGCCTTCTGGCCTGACTTAGCAAAAACATCTACGAGTAGTCTCTACCTGGGATGTCCAATCATCTGTTGAGACTTGGACAGAGAACTAAGAATAAACGCGATCTCCGAGAAAACACAAAAAGTTGGAGGTTCTCCCGGAGGGTTCCCAGAAATTATGGACCAATGGTGGCATATGCTTCCTGCTGGTCCGATGAGGCCACCTAGCTCGACAAGACTACACCATAAAAAACAGAGACTAGGGCATCGGCAGGGCAGCGGTTAAGCTGCGTGTGTGAGAAACCAGAGGTACGGGGTTCGATTCCCCATGGTACCCGCCCTTCCTTCCAGCGTGAGCGGCAAGCGAGACGACATAAAGCCTTAGCATCTGAGTACAACATAAAGCCTTAGCAGCTGAGTACAACATAAAGCCTTAGCAGCTGAGTACATCATAAAGCCTTAGCGGCTGAGTACAACATAAAAACCCAATGCCGAAAAGCAGCGCAGGTTTTGCTGATTCCGTTAACATGCGGTTTGCATTTGTGTGCCAGTCATAAGGGGAAATGCAAGGGAGTTTCTATTTTGCACACAACTGTATTCATGGACCCATATAGGCCTGACTTTTGATGGCGTATTTACACAAACCACAAACTGCAGGAGCAATGTTAATATTGATAATATGCTTGAAAGGGTACCTTTTTATCTGAGCGATCAGAATTTTGTTACATAAGAAAACGTGCAACGTCAAAATGTGGAAGTTTTGCTTATTGAGCAACAACGAAGGAATAAGTGTTTGGAACTACTGCTTCACCTAACTGGACAAATAATCAGGGTTGCGGTTTCGGCTGGGGGTGGGGGGATTCATCCCCCAAGTGGGCTCCAGCCTCCAAAACTTTGGGAAGAAAGTAGATGTAGTCTGGCTAGAAATCTCTTTGTTGGCATACTTTGTGATAGGTTGGATAATTTTCACTGTTCAGCCTCCCAAATTATTTTGTGAAACTACGCCCCTTCACTTCATATTTTCTACACTTATCCGGACAACCTCTTACATGTCATCCAACGCTTCGACACGATCCCGCGGTATAGCCGTGGAGACTCTCTCGCCTCCCGCCGCTTGTCACCTGCTGGGTCAGACGATCAGCCACCCCGAGACTCACACCCAGATGCCTGTCACGTGGTGTAGTCGGGCGATCAGCCACCCCCGAGACTCACACCCAGATGCCTGTCACCTGCTGTAGTCAGACGATCAGCCACCCCCGAGACTCACACCCAGATGTCTGTCACGTGGTGTAGTCGGGCGATCAGCCACCCCCGAGACTCACACCCAGATGCCTGTCACGTGCTGTAGTCGGGCGATCAGCCACCCCCGAGACTCACACCCAGATGCCTGTCACGTGGTGTAGTCGGGCGATCAGCCACCCCCGAGACTCGCACCCAGATGCCTGTCACGTGCTGTAGTCGGGCGATCAGCCACCCCGAGACTCACACCCAGATGTCTGTCACGTGCTGTAGTCGGGCGATCAGCCACCCCTGAGACTCACACCCAGATGCCTGTCACGTGGTGTAGTCGGGCGATCAGCCACTCCCGAGACACACCCAGATGCCTGTCACGTGGTGTAGTCGGGCGATCAGCCACCCCCGAGACTCGCACCCAGATGCCTGTCACATGGTGTAGTCGGGCGATCAGCCACCCCTGAGACTCACACCCAGATGCCTGTCACGTGCTGTAGTCGGGCGATCAGCCACCCCGAGACTCACACCCAGATGTCTGTCACGTGCTGTAGTCGGGCGATCAGCCACCCCTGAGACTCACACCCAGATGCCTGTCACGTGGTGTAGTCGGGCGATCAGCCACTCCCGAGACACACCCAGATGCCTGTCACGTGGTGTAGTCGGGCGATCAGCCACCCCCGAGACTCGCACCCAGATGCCTGTCACATGGTGTAGTCGGGCGATCAGCCACCCCTGAGACTCACACCCAGATGCCTGTCACGTGCTGTAGTCGGGCGATCAGCCACCCCCGAGACTCACACCCAGATGCCTGTCACGTGCTGTAGTCGGGCGATCAGCCACCCCCGAGACTCACACCCAGATGTCTGTCACGTGCTGTAGTCGGGCGATCAGCCACCCCTGAGACTCACACCCAGATACCTGTCACGTGCTGTAGTCGGGCGATCAGCCACCCCTGAGACTCACACCCAGATGCCTGTCACGTGCTCTAGTCGGGCGATCAGCCACCCCCGAGACTCGCACCAAGATGTCTGTCACGTGGTGTAGTCGGGCGATCAGCCACCCCCGAGACTCACACCCAGATGCCTGTCACGTGCTGTAGTCGGGCGATCAGCCACCCCCGAGACTCACACCCAGATGTCTGTCACGTGCTGTAGTCGGACGATCAGCCACCCCCGAGACTCACACCCAGATGCCTGTCACGTGATGTAGTCGGGCGTCTGCGCTGCCCGGGCAAGACTGTGGGAACTGGCATGAATATAAATATATGGGGCAATACACCCCCAATGATAGAGTACCAAATCGCAAACTTGAAACAGCTGGGAAACCACACAGCCGACTTACGAGGGGAAGGGGCAATCAGTTCCTTCCTATGAGGCGAAGCTCAATAAACGATGCTGATAATTTCATTGAACATCAGGCGTGAAGCGGCTACACACAACACGAAGCGGCTATGCATAATATTAACAAGCGGCTTTACACATCAACATTAGCATTTGATCCAGCATTAACGAGACTATCTTGTTAAAATGCTAGGTTACGCTAAACGTTTGACAGATGAACGTGGATTATTCAAGGAGACCCTGCGGACCGATTCATACCTCAAGCAGGCGGTTTCCTGAAATACTATGTTGTGCCGCGATATGGTGTCAGGAAGTCGGTCGGTGACAGCATGCTTCGGTGATACATGCTTCGCAAGCGCCCCACCTGCTTGTCACAGCGAAGTGTAGTGTTGTTGATCAAGGATGTAGCCTTAGTTGGGCGGGCTTCAGTCTTGAAACAAAACCCTGAATTCGCAACTAAATTCTGTCATTGCCCGAAATTGCACTATCGGATGGTAGGGGTTAGAGCTCATTCAACAAGCACTGCTTGGCGTGAGCTCTGATTCCAGATATCCGTCTATTTAAATGGGTCGGATAAAAGTTTTGAAGAAATCCCTTGAATACTGATGAGACCCCTCACGTTTTCGTCCGGGAAAGGGGTCCTGTAGGTAAAACACAAGGGGGCATATAATTGTTCCCAGCCAATCGCTGAAGGGTCATTACGTGTGAAGGGTCATTCTGGGGCTTCTACCGACAGCCATTCTAGCGACACAGGGACGCGGTACCCTAGTCGATCCTGAGGTTCTTAGAGGGATATATCGTACAATGGTCCCCATCCCTACTCGGGAGGCCCTCTGACCCGGGCAAATGGATCGATACATGAGCATGACCGATGATCGATGAGCATGGTGGTGATCGATGATCATCGATACACGAGTCCTCATTGGCGCAACAAGGTCCCTTATCGCCGCAGGAGGTCCAATAATTGACGCGTAGATTGGAGCTCGGCTTAACGGGTATTTCGCTGAAATGGCCCTTAACCCCGTTCCTTACCGGAGGCCCTGACTGATACGTGGCCCTTTCATTACCTCATTGTGGACCCATCGCAGCCCCTCATATCCCCTTCACTGTCAGAGGGCCCCGACCAACGCAGAGGATCTCTGGCATTCGAAGTCCTGTTCCTGCGCGTGTTCAACAAATGCTTCCCAGACTCGGGACCCTTTGCCCACGCAGGACCTCCTGTTAGGCACTGTGGGCCCCTGAAAAGGGCACTCATTGTTGCGGGGGCCACGGAAAATGCAAATCATGCGCCCGGCTTCGTCATTGCTTAGGAAATGGGTACCTGGGCTGAGACCGACACAGAACCGACTGTTCGGTGTTGGTGGTCTTTGGATGAAATAGGGACCCGCATTGCCCGGTGGGTCTGCTATCGGTGGAAGAGGCTCTCTGACTGATATTTTAGGTCGCGGCCCCACGGGCTTGCATCCCTAATGCGACTAAGAGCCAGCCCCTTGGATCTTCGGTCTTCCAATCGGGCCCCTGACATTTGGTCTCGAGAGGCCCCTCGGACACCTTTAAACATGGCTCCTCGCCGACTTCGGGACACTTGTCACCACAGGATCCCTGCTGGGCACTGGACCCCCTGACCGACACAAGAGCAGCTTATCGTGTCCGGGGCACCGAACATTGCAGATCGCGTGCCCCGGCCTCATTCCTGCTTGAGAAATGGGTCCCAAAGGCTTAGATTGGCACGGAGCCGACTGTTTGGCTCTGTATCAAGGCCGTATGGAAAAGGAATAATAGGAATTGATAACCCTTGTCTGGTCGACATGTCAGGTCCCGGAACCACGGGTTGGGGGGACCGGGCCCGAATCCAACAGGGCCTTTGATCTTTGGTGTCGACGTGCCCTTTAGGGGCCTTCTTCGGATCATAACATGACTCCGTGTCGGCAGGTGGCCTGAGTCGCCTGAACGGTTTTTCACGGACTCCCCGCAAAACTCTCCGGGCGACTCAGGGCACTTGCCGACACAAACCCCTTAGCAGACACTATGAACCTCTGGCCGACACCCTCATTGTTTCAGTGACCCCAATGCAAAGCACCGGCCCGGCCCTGCCCGTATGCGGGAAATGGACCGCAGGGCTCAGACCGATGCGGAGCCGACTGTCCGGTCTGGTGCTCTCTGGCTGAGATACGGGCCAACCTCAGCCGGCCTGCACAACCCCAGATACCCCCAGCCTGATGCCCTCTAACTGATATTTGAGGTCACAGTTCCACAGGCGAGGGGCGGGGGCATCCTTAATGTGACCTTCGATACGAAATCGTGTGTACGCGAGTAAAAACGATTGAGTTGAGCGTACGTATGTTCATTTACACACATTAGTGTTCAGATGGAAAATGACGAGAATGGTACAAAATGCAGTCTAGATTTTGTGCACACTCCCAGGGCCTATTTGAGCACATCAACTCGATAAGAATGACCCGCATTCTGCCAAATACCCCCCCCCCCCCCCGCCCACACTGACCAGACATCTCCCTCATTCACAGCTGTTGAAGCCACCGTCTATACCGTCCTTTGTCGTACCTGATCCACCATACTTTTTGTTATTTTCACCAGGACGCACAAAGACAAATGAGAATTTAGAGTTAAGTTCGGCGAATCAACGCTGGGGACCGACCATATCGTTATGAAGTCCGCCCAACTCAAAATTCCGTAAAAGACCCTGTGCTCTACACCAAATGCGTTATCCTTTACAACAGCAATCGGATCGCTAAATGCCTCTGGCCATTCCCTCATGCCCACCTGTCCAGCCACATCCTCCCACACATCTCGCGAGCGGTGACGTTCCGAACAGAGAGCCTAAAAGCTGCTGCTAGTTTGTCTTAACAGCATCTAACATGGACACCTGGGGCTATCTGCAAGACTTAATGGACTGGGTAAACCCAAGGGCGTTCCTGTGAAATGGCTGAAATACTGTTACTTCTTGAGCTTTTCTTTGCCAAAAGTAGCTCCATTCATGCTTGTTTTGGAATTATCAAGGCAAAGGAGTGACATCGGGCGTAAGCTTCTCGCAGCTTTTTTTAAATTTAGAGACAAATTGCTGAAAAATGCAATCGGACAGGGAACGGGTGGCTACAACTGATAATAATGACAGCTAATTGTAGGCTGTTACGTTTTTTCACGAGGAATGCTATGCACAAAGATAAAGCAGTAGAAATAGCCTTATTACTCGTAAAAGCAGGAGAATGGAGGTATAGATGTGTTTATGTTTCGGTAACATGCCTTTATCGAAACGATATTTTGGCAACGTGCCTTTTCGTTTTGATGCAGGTATGTTGTTGAAATATCAACGCATGCACATGTCCATTCTCCCGTTTTTTTTCTACAAGGAATAAGACTTTTGCTACTGTAGCTACTATCTATATACTATATATACTAGTACTACTTATCTATAGCTAATTGCATATAGCCACACCCCAAGGGTGTACAATTCTGTAAATGATTAGGAGGAGGCGAGCTGAAGGCCCGACGACCTCATCCCCCCCCCCCAATTTTTTTTCTCACTGGATTTAGCCCAGTCAAGTTTGATGAAGTCGATTTACGCTTCTTACGCCCGGGGTGTTAAAACTGCACTGCATCGATTATTCACTCAGCAGTTACGATTTTTTACCCGATGGTGAGAGCAAGCAGGACTTCTTATTACGACGGAAGGAGTGTTCCTGTTTTGGTACGTGCACCGCTCTATACAACAAACATACATATTTTGTTTCCATGGAGTGTGAAACATCCGGTTAGATCAACAAGATTACACAATCTACTCTAATTTTCTTTTCAGTCTTTGGGTATTGGGTATAGCTCCTCAGAGTAAAATAGTGTGGGTTGTCTACCACATTTTCAATTCACCTATGAAATGGTGTCAAAAATTGTAATAAGCTCCATATTCATAATCAATAATGCTCATCTAATCAATCATGCTATCCTGCGTTTACCCCCGAGATTGGGACTGAAAGCAGATTGCTTCATTTAGATGGATACAAACGCAATGTAAAAATAACAGTGACGATAAGTTTGTTGCAGTTGTGATGTAAAACATGGATGTGCAATTAATTGGACCGCAAAATGCATGAAAAGAAAGGAAAATGCCTAATATAGAAATATATATATATATATATATATATATATAAATATAATGGAAATATCATGCCTACATGCCTATATGTCTACAAGCTTGCTCATCATTAAATTGTTGTTGCGCGACTGGGGTACGCGTTGCGTTCCGTTGAGTGGATGTGTGTCATATTATGCAAACCAGATTAATCTCATGATGGCTAGTTCTTCATCAGCATAACAAAGTGATAGATGACTGCCCAAAACAAATTTGACTTAAATACGTTAATTGCGCGCTATTAAATTACATCATTCTCTGCTCTAGTCGGCGAAGCACTTCGCCCTTGCAGTCTGAACCTTTGATTTCATCCCGAATCGTTAAATTCCACACAATGGTGAAAAAACACAACTAAAAAACATACACGTCGGCCACATAATTCTATATGACGCCCAACCTCTCCCCTTATATGGCCCCGAAGCGCAAGGGATCTCAAAAACAATCTCACTGCTCCAATGAGTGGCGTTATGTGTTTATCTCAGTTTAATGATGCTTGGCTGCTTTCTACATCACAGATGATAACTCTTTACGAGCATGGAATCCATAGAATTCCAATCCATCTGATTGATCAGTCATATATATGAAATGGTGGTGCACGGCAAGTATCCTGCAATACAAATACAACCTTAGGAAGCTCGTTTATCCACGGCGGTAACCCAGCACCAGTCTGCCTTAGCACAATAGGGCTTGAGATAACACAATACTTACGTTGGTATGAAAAATCAGCTGCCAGGCCCAGTGAAGAAGAAGTTCCCGCGTGGTCCGAGCAGCTGGTTTTATTCGCTATGTGCCGTGGTAAAAGGACATCTTCGGCCAACTGCACAGCTATTTGTTGAAGCCGCATACTTGGCCTTATCTGTCATCTACCAAAACTAACACCCGAAAAAAGTTGCAAGTGTTGCAGCGTTGGATGACCGTGGTCGGCCCAGGTCACTGTGCATCGGGCGGAACGGTCGGCCCAGGTCACTGTGCATCGGGCGGAACGGTCGGCCCAGGTCACTGTGCATCGGGTCGAACGGTCGGCCCACGTCACTGTGCACGGGTCAAATGACGTGTGACGCGTCACTGCGCCCGCGCCAAGTGACGTGACAGATCAATGCGCACAAGGCTAAGTGACGTGACAGTCACTGCACCCCAGGCCAAGTGGCGTGACAGGTCACTGTGCCCGGGCCAAGTGGTCGTGATAGGTCACGATCCGACCACAGTTCGGAAAGGTGGGCTTGCATGGAGCACGTGGCCCCGGTGGGCGGCCGGAGGTGGTGTGTAGTCAGGGACGTGTCACTGTGTGTCGGCGTCGGGACGCAATTCGATGTTTGAGGCAGTTGAAGGCCGTTGTATTCATCAAGGTAACACAAGGCTCAGCCCTTTCACGAACAACATTTTGGACTGTTCTTTAACCCACCTCGAAATGGTTTCAACGATCCTTTAGTCAGCTGTTCTCTGATATTCCCCTTTGTATCGTGTCGTCGATACCTTTCAACTTAGCAGCTTGGGTTTCGAGTAGCGCGTTGTTGCACCAGCGTTGCAACGTTGCTACAGCTTATCATGCCGCGGACGTTCGGACGTGGGGGCGAAATGACTATACTGATGACGTTTGGTAATCCCTTATAGCACTCCGTCTTCCATATCGGTGCAATTTGGTCTAGACATAGCACCGCATAAAACGCCTTCCCACTCCAATTTGTAAGCAATGTGATATCTGTGATCAGAGCCAGAGCTCACTCGAGTTCGTCCAAAACCTGATAATGTCAAGTGCAACTAGCATTGCATGGCAATTTGAACACCGTTCGGTACCAATTCCATGCCTCTTTTAAATGTGCAGAGTTTTATTATGTGGAATCCGTCTAGAATCTAAGCTTTAGATTTGTAATAAAATGCTAGAGAAGGATAAATAATAACTAAAAGTAGATGATTAATAATAATATAAATGCTACCATCTTGAGATTTCACTATTTTGTCCCCGTTTGCTTTGACCTTTATATCGAGTGTTGGGAAGCTATCATTCTGACACCACTCTGTTTGCTCTGACCTTATATCGAGTGTTGGGAAGCTATCGTTCTGACACCGCCCTGTTTGCTTTGACCTTATATCGAGTGTGGGGAAACTATCATTCTGACACCGCCCTGCTTGCTCTGACCTTATATCGAGTGTGGGGAAATGATCGTTCTGACACCACTCTGTTTGCTTTGACCTTATATCGAGTGTGGGGAAACTATCGCTCTGACATCGCCCTGTTTGCTTTGACCTTATATCGAGTGTGGGAAGCTATAGTTCTGACAACGCCCTGTTTGCTTTGACCTTATATCGAGTGTGGGGAAATGATCGTTCTGACACCGCCTTGCTTTCCAGCTTCTATTTCCAAATATTTCATCACGGCTTCCTAAAACTTAGTGATCTCTCCTAAGTCTGTTTGTTATGCATATGACACGAGTATTTCAAGCAACGCATTGATCAGGAGCGGAACTCCCTGCTGAAATTTTCCATCTTGAGCTTTATGTGGATGTCTACCTTAGAAGGCTTATCGTTATGCCTGCTCATGACCCAATAGTGGCTCAAATGAAGCATATGTATGTGCTAGGTGTTTAACAGCATGTAACGTACCTAACATTTGGGCAAAGTCGGTTTCGGGGCAGCGGAAAAGGGGCTTGCAAAGCAATGTGGTGGGATACTGACGGCAGAGTTGCAATTAGTACATGTAGTCGTGTACATTTTGTGTTTTGTCTCATTACACAAACTGACATCTGTGCGCTTATTGCCGCACATTCACCAGATCAAAAGTGCCAGAGGCAAAGTGGCACCAGTGCCAGTTACGATAAAACTGGATGTTAGGCCTGCGGCCAAATGACGAGCTGTTCATTTACGCCTATTACGGCGCTTCTCATAATTCGGGTAACGCACATATGCGTGGAATGTAAAAAAGACGATATGTCGTACTCGACGGGGTGTTTCCCAGGATAGATAAGGAAGAAATAAAGCATAGCAAAGTGCCGGTGATATACACGTGCTATGTTCTCCTATCGACAACACTGATTATGCTTCTGGCTCCCCTTAACACGCACCCGGGTGGCCGGCTGGATACTCTTCGCTTAAGTGGGGGGGGGGGGGGGGGGCAATTTGACCACAATGCCATGCCCTAATGACACAACCCTGAGATGACGATTTCCGGTTGAAAGGTCTCCAATCAAAATAACAAAAATAACCGTGATTGAAATTTGCACAGCTTGTTCAGCATTGATTAAAAGCCAGTTTACGTTCGCTATGATTATAAATCGTGCTCACGGACGTTAGATCTCAGCAGCCCGCCGTGAAAGGGAGTGTTCCAGCTTTGTAGGGGGTTCTTAACTGGAGTAGCCAAATTGAGGGCTATCTTATGCAGTTCACATCCCTGCCCTTCTTAATACCTAAGCCTTTCGAGTTTTTGGGCTACACGCCCGCGAAGATTTGCACACTATTTCGGGGAAGAGTATTTCAAGGCTATCCAGGCATCCATTGCGGCGTAAAAACGCCATTAAAATCCTGTCATTACCCTGACCGTGCAGCGAATGAGACCAAGAAAATGTTATTGTCGACTCGTTCATATCTGGCGCTCAGTAATGCACGATTTCCAGATAAAACGACCGTCAATCGGTTGCCGATCAATGTTGTGCCGGTTGCCTGATCAATGTCACAATGATGACATCAGACAATGACATAATGTTGAGTGTATTTACTAATGAGTGAAATGCCGTTATTCAGAAGAGTGGTTCAGCTTTAAGAGCATACTAATCGTTACAAGTGAGTTTTTTCATCGTATCTGATGCTTGCCTCAACATCTTCAGATGTGGAACATCCCCTGCAATATTGTTCCCGGCCTTGAACGCGACACAACCTATTGGGTGGCAGGATTTGAATGACGTTGCCATAGTATCATACATGCCTGGATGACCTCCAAATAGTCTTCTCGAAAAAGACAGCACATCTTCGCTGGCGTGTCGCTCAGAAACTATAGGTGATTTCTGTGTTGGTGCTATAGGTGCTCACAGCGCTGCCCTTAAAAGGGCAGCGCTGTGAGCTGCACCGAATGGTCTTCAAAATGGTTATTACAGTCCATCACCTCCCACAGACGTGGAACACTCCTTTAAGCCTCTCCAGTCTCGGGCCACTTTCCCCTGTTCCTGAATGCCGATGCGTAAACACGAGGCTAGACCCCAGAGGATAGCTCCGCCCCAACTTCACACGGCATCCAGGAATAACACAGGGTCAACTAGATCTGCAGGCGGGCTAATTCCGTTCCCTTTCTCGCTGCAGTTTCCGCTGCGCTCCCGGATCTGGCTGCAGCTCCGTGGCGGCTGCCGCTCCTGCATACCATTGATCTTTTGACCATCTGGAGACGGATGACGAAGCCGGAAGTGGAGCTACGCAGAACAATGTTGGCGTTGTAAGTGTCACTGTTCGCCCATCCGCTTTAATCAACGCCCTATGCTCAGTGCTCATCTTCTGCGATGTTGGGATGCATTTGCATTCCTGACTAGCAGCAAAAGGTCCGCCCCATGGATGGACTGCCCAGGGTATCTCCGGGTTATCGCTTTGGGGCCTTGATACTACAAGAGGCCTTTGGGAGCTTGAAATATCTGACCATGGAACTGCCTTAACTAGAAGAAAGCTCAATCCCAACGAATTTCAACATTCATCACTTGTAAATCCACTCTAAGCCTCTATTGCATTGCTTGTTAACATTGTCCAGGTTTTTAAACCCCACAGGACCGGCTTCCACTCCTCGAATTCAGCCAACCGCACTGTTGTCAGACATTCGCCGCAATAACCTCTGCATATTGCTCTCTGGAATCGGTGACAAATATGTCCAACGACACAGCTGAGAGGAAACGGTGCGCCATTGGTGATATCTGCGAATGGTGGGTTGATCGAAAGCTTGCGCGAAGATATGAACTCATCATGAAAAGTCTCCCGACAGTTCCGCTTGGTGGAAGGTGGCTGATACCCTAAAATAACGAAATACGCAATAAAACCTCATCCAGTGTTCTGCTTTGCATCTAAGGGTTAAAGGTGAACTTCAACAAGTGCGGCTCTAGCGCTGAGGCCAGCAGTGCTGCGGTGAGCCCCACACCGCTGAGGCCAGCTGGGCTGCGGTGAGCCCCACACCGCTGAGGCCAGCTGGGCTGCGGTGAGCCCCACACCGCCGAAGTCAGCAGGGCCGCGGTGAGCCCCAGACCGCTGAGGCCAGCTGGGCCGCGGTGAGCCCCACACCGCTGAGGCCAGCAGGGCCGCGGTGAGCCCCACACCGCTGAGGCCAGCTGGGCTGCGATGAGCCCCCACACCGCTGAAGCCAGCAGGGCCGCGGTGAGCCCAACACCGCTGAGGCCAGCTGGGCTGCGGTGAGCCCAACACCGCTGGGCCAGCTGGGCTGCGGTGAGCCCCACACCGCTGAGGCCAGCTGGGTTGCGGTGAGCCCCACACCGCTGAGGCAAGCTGGGCCCACACCGCTGAAGCCAGCTGGGCGTGGTGGAGACCCCCTACACCGTGAGGCAAGCTGGGCTGCGGTGAGCCACACACCGGCTGAGGCCAGCTGGGCCCGCGTGAGCCCCCACACCGCTGAGGCCAGCTGGGCTGCGGTGAGCCCCAACACCGCTGAGGCCAGCTGGGCCGCGGTGAGCCCCACACCGCTGAGGCCAGCTGGGGCCGCGGTGAGCCCCACACCGCTGAGGCCAGCTGGGCGTGCGTGAGCCCCACACCGCTGAGAGCCAGCTGGGTTGCGGTGAGCCCACACCGCTGAGGCAAGCTGGGCTGCGGTGAGCCCCACACCGATGAAGCCAGCTGGGCCGTGGTGAGCCCCACACCGCTGAGGCCAGCTGGGCTTCGGTGAGCCCCACACCGCTGAGGTCCAGCTGGGCCGCGGTGAGCCCCCACCACCGCTGAGGCCAGCTGGGCTGCGGTGAGCCCACACCGCTGAGGCAGCTGGGACGCGGTGAGCCCCACACCGCTGAAGCCAAGCTGGGCCGTGGGAGCCCCACACCGCTGAGGCCAGCCGGGCTGCGGTGAGCCCCACACCGACTCCTCTGAGCCACGACAGCGGTCACCGGCAGCATCTAATAGACCGCCGCCGCCGCCGCCGCATCGGACACCGGGGGAGGGGGAGGGGGGCATGCAGCGGCTCGGCGACGCCGGCCGGCCCGCCGCCGACCCACGGCCGGACGGGATGCACCCCATTACCGTCGCCCATCCACCATAAATCACGGTCAGAGTCGCGCGGCGGCGGCGCTGGCGCCACCGAAGCCGTATAGCGTGGGAGGTTACCCGCTGACGCCCCGCACAGCCCGCGGCGACGGAGCTGCCGCTGGAGTTACCTGCAGCTGGCTCGCTCTCTTGTTGGGGTGACGTTCGTTCAGAAGGGGTCACCGACGTGCTGACGCTGACCGTCCCCTTCGCTCGGGATGAGGCACCAACGTGCTGACGCTGACCGTCCCCTCCGCATGGTATGGGGCACTAACGTGCTGACGCTAACCGTCCCCTTCGCTCGGGATGAGGCACCAACGTGCTGACGCTGACCGTCCCCTCCGATGGGATGGGGCACCGACGTGCTGACGCTGACCGTCCCCTTCGCTCGGGATGAGGCACCAACGTGCTGACGCTGACCGTCCCCCTCCGCATGGTATGGGGCACCAACGTGCTGACGCTAACCGTCCCCTTCGCTCGGGATGAGCACCAACGTGCTGACGCGGACCGTCCCCTCCGCATGGGATGGGGGCACCGACGTGCTGACGCTGACCGTCCCCTTCGCTCGGGATGAGGCACCAACGTGCTGACGCTGACCGTCCCCCTTCGCTCGGGATGGGGCACCGACGTGCTGACGCTGACCGTCCCCTTCGCTTGGAATGGGGGGTACCGACTGTGCTGACGCTGACCGTCCCATCCGCTTGGAATGGGGTCACCGACGTGCTGACGCTGACCGTGCCCGCCCCCATCCCCACTCTTCCAGACCCTGGTTTTTGTTTTTTTATCATAGATAGCCTCTGACAGAAAGCTGAAAATCGGTGTTGTGCATACTCACCGAGCTCATCCCTCCTCCCCTTCAGAAAATCCTGGCTGCGCCCTTGCGGTGACCGACGCCTGGCCAAATAGCCGAAACCCCGCAGTAACGCATGCTCGAGTGACTCAAGCCAAGCATGGCAACGCCTGTCCGGCTAGCTCAAATCCCACGCGGTAATGCCCGACTCTTGCCTGCGGCAGCGCCCACGCCCCTCCATTGCCAGCGCGAGCACGCGACGCGCGGCGCGCCGCACTTCGTCAGCTGGCGGCGCCTGTCGCGCGCGGTGGCAGCGGCCTGACGTCGCGAGGCCGCCGCCGGGCGTCGGCCGACAGCCGACGTCGAAGACCGGCCGAGCGGCGCGACGGTGACGCCCAGTCGCCGCTCCCCTGCTCCTCCCCCATCGGCGCCGTTCCGCTCTGTTGTGAGGACGGGGACACACGCGGACATGTGCGCGAGCGGAGAGGGCCTCGCTCCGCAGATGTCCGACCAGTAACGGCTGCATGCAATGCATGTGCAGGAGGTGCTCCCATGGGCCGGGTGAACCTGCGAGCACGCATACGCTGAATAAGCAAATCCACCGATTGGGCGCAACGATTCGGGAAAATACAGGAGGGCATGGCCATAGGCATTGCTTTCACGGAACACGGGTGCGGGTGCTAGCATCACAAAATGTTCTGACTTACTGAAATGTGAACTATGGAGCAAGCCAGAGCGTTCAGACAAAGGAATGCCAAGTTCATGAAAACCCTCATTTCGCATATACCGATATCTCCGTCAGCTCTCCATCCCCATCAGCAGCTATCAGATATTCTTCATTCGAAATTCTGACGTGTCCTGGCATCGTCTGAGCAGTGTACATTAATCCAGGCTTAATGCGAATCAACATTAATGAAACATCCTGCACCTTAACAATTACATCTATCTACATCTACATCTACAGCTTCATCTATTGACTTCTGATTACATCACCTTCCCTGAAATTAAATACAAATGCAAGGCAAGTGAACCGCAGTGGGTAGCAAAGCGCCTCGAAGAACTGATAAACAAACGCAATAGGGCGCACAGTCGTCATCAAATGGACAGACTGCAAAAACTTAGAGCCAAAGTAGGCCTAGAGATTCCAGGTGCAAAAACGGCATGGTACAGGAAACAAATCCAAAGAATTGCTTCTGACCGAAGAGGTTATTCGTACAGACAGGTAGCCAGCTTAACCAACCAAAAACCAAAACCATGGAGCCTTGATCTTGCTGAAGCCAATGACGATAAATCAAAAGCGGAATTATTAAATCACTTTTTCAGTAAGATGCACAACGTATGAAACGCTGCACACAGAAGAGCTTCCCTGCTATCTGCCTGCCGATAACGTTCCTGCTGAGATACAGCCGCGGCAAGTTGCCTTTCAGCTATCGCGGTTGAGAGAAACTATGGCTGTGCCCACGGGACAGCTTCAGTGCGGCTACTAAAGGAATCTTCTGTGGAACTAGCCGTACCACTTACTCATATTTTGAGCCGGTCATTGCATGAAGGGTGCGTGCCATCGTTGTGGAAGAAAGCAACAATCACTCTTGTGCCAAAAAAAAACATCACCCAAGTTGCCGGGAGATCTGCGACCGCTAAGCCTCACACCGACTTTTAGCAAGGTTTTGGAAAAAATTATTGTTCCGCAAATCCTAGCGGATATAAAACCAGGCATAGATAAGCGCCAGCAGGGAACTATGAAAGGTGTCTCAACATCACACTATTTAATTAGGTTATTGCATGACTTTCCAACGGAGTTAGACGAAGCAGACAAGTTATTTTCTATGGTTATGTACGATTTTAAGAGGGATTTGACCTCATTGATCACGCAACAGTTGTCCTAGAACATGCTTGCAATGGGACTTCGCTCCGGGTATGCAAAGTGTCTATGCTCATTCTTGCAGGACCGACAGCAGCGGATCAAGATGCCAGATGAAACCATGAGTCGTTGGAAAACCATAACATGCGGCATTCCACAGGGCACCTTAGTTGGCCCAGTTGCTTTCCTGGTTATGGTTAACGGTGCCGCTGCTGATATTGACAACCGACTGAAGTATGTAAACGACCTTGCCATATACCAGGCGTGATGAATTGACCAAGTACATCGGCACTGCCAGTTGTAAGAGCACACTGACAAGATAAGTGATTAGGCAACGGCAAGCAAGGTGATATTGAACGCTGATAAGCGTCAAGTCATGCATTTTTTTCACAGCCAAAAAAACCATTAGCACTACCGGACATCATGATTCAGGGAAAAAGGTCTGCCAGCTGCCATTAAAACTAAACTTTTAGGTGTAACAATATCAAAGGTCATGTCATGGCAAGCATACGTGGATGAGATTGTAACCAAAGCATCGAAAGCTCTACATAATGAAGAAGTACCATCCACCACAGGAACTGTTTGTTCGTGTGTATGTTACTTCCATCCGGCCATTGCTAGAATATTGTGCACCGGTTTTTCACGCGGGACTCACTGCCAAGCAGGCGCAACACCTTGAGAAGTGCAAAACAGAGCCTTGAAAATCATCTTCGGCCATTCAGCAAAGTACTCGCACATTCTTGCAACCCTTGGGCATTGATGAAACCCCTCGCTGACAGTAAGAGGAAAAAAGCTCTGCATAAGGCTAGGACAATAAAGCCAAGCGTCTCCATCGCATAGAGATTCTGCTTCCGAAGCAGGCGAGAGTGGCGATCTCCGGCAGAAATACCAGGAGCGCCAAGCACACTCCAAACGAACTGGTGTGGTATGGCCGGACTACCCGCAAATGAAGTATTCCCCATATAACCACCCTTAATCAACACAGATATATTTATCAAGTAAGTAATTCCTACCTTATTCATATGTATATTGTGCCAGATGTGCTATATGAGTCGATACTCGAAGCCATGCTTTTCTCCAATAAACCGTCCTCTCTCTCTCTCTCTTCTCTCTCCTCTCTCTCTCTCTCTCTCTCTCTCTCTCTCTCTCTCTCTCTCTCTCTCTCTCCTCTCGCTCTCTCTCTCCTCTCTCTCTCTCCTCTCGTTATCTCTCTATCTTCTCTCTCTCAAACGGCGTATCAGAGGCCGCAGACCGAGGCTCCTGCATATGTCATCTTAATCACGCCCCCAATCCCCTCTATCCGCCCCCTTCCCCCCCCTCTTCTAAAGCCAATTAGTTTTGATAAGTTAAATAATATCAAAAGGGAATACAATACAATATATATATTGTCAACATTTGATGCCAGCCAGTTGTTTTCTAATAATAATGCTTATATGTCCTGGCATGTTTATCTCAATCAGAGCATGCCAGATGACAATACATGATTAAGCGGGTACAGAACCAGTGGTGTGCATCAGTTTCACGCTGACGCCCACCATACCATAGCTTACTGAGCATAAGACCTAAGGTTCCTTTCATCTGCTACAAGAGATTTCAGCCTTCAGCTACATACGCAGGGTTGCAGGTTTGGAGTACGCGTCTTCATGTTTTGATAAATGACTTCAGAATAAACATTTTTCAGATGATACCTACAACCTACCCCGTCCTGGGGTAAGTATCATATGGTGAGAAGAGTTGTATTTGTTTTTTTTGCGTGGTTTGGCTGGCGTCGCAAGCAAGCTGAATGTGCTACGACATGTAATCAAAATACGGTCATCTCAGCTGTTTCGTAGTTTGTCGCGATTGTGACACGGCAAATGTCTTCATTTTTGATCAGTCAGTGTTTGTTTTACTACTGTCACATCGGTTTCGGTTGCCGAGATGGCAATTATGGGCCTACATACCACTGTACAGTAAATGTCGACTTATTGTCTGGCTGGCAGTACGTCATATCAGCCACGCCATCAGTGCTGACAATAATAAGACAATGACATCATTGTTGATGCATTATATTTCTGATATAACATGCCCCATGCTCAGCTGACACAACATTTACCGTCCGACACCGTAACGAAAAACCGCGCCTGTTTTGTGGCAGATGCAGCGCATGTGTCTTCTCATCACTCCGCATAGCATTCAGATTAGGCCAGTTACGGGGTGAGACCTAAACACGAGCGGTGGACGACTACTGAAAACTACACGCAGTGGGGGAGGGGGGCTGATCCCGCCCCCT